>NC_048426.1:2827642-2833127 GCF_013103735.1 Etheostoma cragini | reverse complement strand
CACATATATCAGCTGTACTGTCCCCTCACATATATCAGCCGTACTGTCCCCTGACATATATCAGCTGTACTGTCCCCTCACATACATCAGCGTTACTGTCCCCTAACATATATCAGCCGTACTGTACCCTAACATATGTCAGCCGTACTGACCCCTCACATATATCAGCCGTACTGTCCCCTCACATACATCAGCAATGCTGTCCCCTAACATAGATCAGCCGTACTGTCCCCCTACATATATCAGCTCTACTGTCCCATCACATATCAGCCGTACTGTCCCCTCACATACATCAGCGATACTGTACCCTAACATATATCAGCCGTACTGTCCCCTCACATACATCAGCGATACTGTCCCCTAACATATACCAGCTGTACTGTCCCCTCACATATACCAGCTGTACTGTCCCCTCACATATATCAGCTGTACTGTCCCCTCACATACAACAGCAATACTGTCCCCTAACATATACCAGCCGTACTGTCCCCTCACATATACCAGCCGTACTGTCCCCTCACATATACCAGCCGTACTGTCCCCTCACATATACCAGCCGTACTGTCCCCTCACATATATCAGCCGTACTGTCCCCTCACATATATCGGCTGTACTGTCCCCTCACACATAACTGCAGTACTTTCCCTAGGGGTGTGAATCACCAGAGGCACCACAATACGATATAATTGCTATAATTTTAAACCTATTGCAATATTCTGCGATATATAGAAATTGATCACCTTTTTTCCAACTTCATTATTTTGTCCCCAAAGGAAAACGTTGTCAACATCTGTTTGTTCATCTCACATGAATTTTATTGTTGTAAAATGTGACTGTCAAGCTGACTAACTAACCAACACTTTCATGAATATGTTATAAATGTTGTATACACCTGGCAAACTGAATTGTTTGCATTGAATTAAGGTGGTCTAGACTGTAATACCACAGGTATGCACTGCAGTGCTACTAATGTGCTACTGTTTGCTGCCAACATTAGTAGGCTACTAACAAAAGCTCAAAAATATTTTGTGTGCGCAAACTGTGTTCCCGCTAACTGAATGGCAACGGCCATTTTTGAAGCGTTGTCGGTGACGACCACCAGGTTTTTGTCTGCAATCCCCCGTTCTCGTGCTGCATTTTGCAGAACGTGAGCATGGTTTGCCCCTACTGCTCTAGTTTGGAGAACGTGAGACAGTTGCCAGTCTCCTGTGAGATAATGAACTGTAATAGTCGTATTGACGTACCTTGGTTCCAGTGTTTTTAGCAAGTGACAAAATCCCTCATTTTCCACAACGTTGTATGGACGCAGGTCTTTGAACATGAAGTAGGCAACGGCTTGACTTATTTTCTTCACTCGCTCTGAATTTGGAGGTAGCTTTGTCAAGCTAAGTGTGTCCAGTGTTGGTTGGTTTTTCGGCGGAGCTGGTTTAGCATTAGCTTTACCGTCCTCGGCTAACGCTAACTCTGGATGGTGGCGTGTGAGATGAGCCCTCGTGCTGGTGGTATTCCCGGAGTATTTTATTTGCATTCGACACTCTTTGCAAATCATAGCCATCTCAGTTGTCCCCTCCTTGTTAAAAAATCCGAAACACTTGTTTTAAACGCAGACGGTGCATTTCTGATTTCCTTCTCTGAGAGGAGCGCCATCTGGTGGACTGAATAAGGGAGCCGGACTTTCAAATAAAGAAAATAAAATGAATTCATACCTTATATGCCTAGTCTTGTACGACATTTTCACTTTCTTATTAAATGTATGCTACAATTTTTTACCTGTATTAGTGTGCGCAAACTCCTAAAAAAACATGGAAACTCCATAATGATAACTGGCTCTCAGACTAGGAGGCAGTTTACTGAGGAGTGATGGTTAAAGTCTGTGATTACTGAGGTGGAGTAATAAAGTAACTAGTAACTAAAGCTGTCAGATGAACTTAGTGGAGTAACTAAAGTATCTAGTAACTAAAGCTGTCAGATGAATGTAGTGGAGTAACTAAAGTAACTAGTAACTAAAGCTGTCAGATGAATGTAGCAGAGTAACTAAAGTAACTAGTAACTAAAGCTGACAGATGAATGTGGCAGAGTAACTAAAGTAACTAGTAACTAAAGCTCTCATATGAATGTAGTGGAGTAAAAAGTAGAATATATTGCTATGAAATGTAGCGGAATAGAAGTAGAAAGTGAAAAGACTTTAGTAAAGTATAAGTACCTCAGAGTTGTAATCAAGTACAGTACTTGAGTAAATGTGCATTCCACCACTGGTTTTAATGATAAGCACACACATAACTAGAACATGGTACTCATTCTCCTAATACAAGGTTACTGTTTAGTTGTGCATGGACCCATGTATAGACAAATTACATTACACATTACATTAGATAGCATATGTGCGCACACACATGGAAATGGCATCTTATGTTTTGTTGCCATGTGTTTTTTTCTCCTGAGATCTATATTTGTCCTTATAAAGCTTGTAAAGCATTTTAAGTTGAACATTTATGTATATTTTGTGATTAAGAGATGTTTATGTTAATAAAAATTTATCAATTTGATTAAATACACAGGTTTCTATTATTTGGAATAGTTAGTTTCTGTGTTTGTGGTATTTGTTGAATGCTTTTTGATTTTTTTTACCTGTCTCATGGGGACCTCAGTAGTTTCCTCTGTGAACGTTATTGCTTTCTAATACTCATTGCAACAGGACCTCAGTTAATGTAACGTGCCGCAATCAGAGAATACTTTCAGAAAAATTACAACTTTTAGATGTGTTGATGGATAAAATCTAGATAGAACGGCTTTCACCTGATTTGATACGTGTGGGTATATTTAGTTGACAACAGTAATAGCAAGCTGCATTTTCCAACTCACAGTTTCTGCTTTTTCAAAATGACAGATATGAGATATTAAAATATCTGGCTTTGAATTTGTTCCAATCTCCAAATAAAAAGCACCTTTTTTAAGGAAAAACTGCTTTTTTGTGTTCAATTGTCAGGCGCAATTTTAGGTCAGCAGATATTTCAGAATAGAACATAATAAGACAAGAGAGGAGAAAAATAAAGCAAACAGAGTTGATTATGTGGAGCAGCCGAGACACCCGCTCCTCGTCCAAACCAGTAATGTGCAGCCAGCTGAGAGCTCCATTAGGCTAATTGCTTTTGGAGGGAGTAGCACTCTAACCGCACCAAACACCAGATCCTGGCCCGGATCCTGCCCCGGTGTTATCAAACCGGCATCCCTCGAGTGGCCCCCCATCCACAATCCAGCCCTCTCAAATCCAATAAGTGGTGGAAACGGCTAATTGCGCGGCTCATTGTAATGGTGGGCACATTTGAAACTGCTCATGCTTGCATTGTTTTCATGTTTTGTTGCTATGGCAGGGAAAGCATGGAAACGTGGGGGTTAGGCGCAGGTCCATATATTTTTAATAGGAGCTTGGCACCAACCGGCTGAAATGTAACCACACTTCTTATTCTTATTGCCCTCCCCTCCCTCCTCTATGTGCAACCACTTCAATTACACAGAGGGACGTGCATGGTAGTATTACACAACGGGGGGCGGGAGCCGGGGGAGGGGTTGTCCAAATGTAGCCAAAGGCAGGGAAAACAGTCCCTCTCCTCTGCTATGTTATTTGTTGGTGTCATAGACTCTTCCAAATGCCTTATACAGCCATAATGACATATTACAGAAGCAGCATGCTGCGTGCCAGTGTGCCCTGCTACAACTGACCTGAATAGAAAATGAACACACATAGTTGTTTTTTTTACTGTTAAAGTCACTACGGTTTTGAAACTACTTGGATGGTCAGAAGTTAGGAAACTACTTTGCATGGTGAGACTGTGGCCAATGTTCATGGGTGCACAAGCACACTCACAAGTGGTGCAACAACGCTTAATTACAGCAACTGCTGTTGTAAAACTGCTTTAAATACTAGAATGGACATTGATGTTGGGGTTTTACTGTGTCTACGGTTTGGTGGGCCCCACAACCCTCCAAATCCCCCAGCATGAACAGAGGAAACTGTTCAGACCTGGCATTAACATGTGTCTTGGTTGATCCGATCACAAGTGGGAAGCTCTAAGTACAACTGTGAATGTCCAGGATGCATTGAGGACACATTGAGATCTGATTGCTCAGACCCAGGGTCTGTAACCTTTACTATCAAAAGAGACATTTTCAGCAAAAACATTTTTTTTTTATTTGTCTGGAGCCACAAAACATACTTGAACATTATAAGGAAGCTAACAATCTATAAAGTCTAAATTAGCCTAGTCTTGTTTTGAAAGACCTTCCTCCACAGCGCTGCAAAAGAAAGGTCTGGCTAGTCCACACAGCATTCTGGCTTATTGGCATTTCTTTCTATCACAATCATCTTGGGCAGACAAGCGTAGCCAAGGTGCCTGAGGAAGGAACTTGTTTTGGTGGATCATGTGAACGTTCAAAAGTAGTTTTAGTCTTTAACAATATGTCAGATTGGACAGATATTCTAGCTAGCTGTCTGGATTTACCCTGCAGAGTTTTGAGGAGCAGGTAACCATAGTCCTCAGAAATCCACCCGAGGTTAGAATATCTACACAAAGAAATCGGAAGTTAATGGACATTTGGTCAAAAAGAAGGACATTGGTGGACGTTTCGGCGAAGCAATCCCGGAAGTCGTGGATATAGACTAAAATTAGCCTAACAAAATGTCTAATACTTTTAAGTGAGCATTTTTTATGGCCCTGTCTTTGACGTTCCTTTGCGACAGGTACCTTGGCCTTAGAGGTATGTAGGCCATAATGTACAAGTTTAGTTGAATGAATAACATTTCATTAAATTTAAATCACACCAAATTGATCAATAACGAATAACTTTAGTGTACATATTATAAGTCCGTCAAACATCTTGGGTGATTTGGGTTTGTCTGGAACACTAGTGGACTGGTGTAGTGTGGTTAGTCAATATCAATGATGTTTTGTTTCGGGGTTCCCGCTTTCTTTGTGTTGGAATTCTAAACTCTGGTGGATTTATGAGGACTTCTCAGATCTCTGCAGGATAAATCCAGACCTTCCTCCACAGCGCTCTGGATGAAGGTCTGGCAAAGCAAAACTAAGTGGACGAAGACTGGTAGCCTACTCCCATAGCACAAACAACGGTCAGCAGGGTGGGAGAGGTCAGATGTGCTTCAACTTGCCCATTTGATTGTAAGTTTATAAAATGAGACAGAAACTTGCGTGTCATTAGAAGAATTGCAAGCACAATTTTATGAAAGCGGTGCCAGAAAGTCTTTATGAGTTCATGAGATCCACTAATATCACTCAAGCTACTTTGTATTAGCACATTGTTGTGCTGTACTGATGCCAACGCCCAGTCAGAATGCAGCAAACAGATACCATGCCCTCTATCTGCTCACATTCAGAACCAGTAAAACCCTTATGGACTTATGTGTCAACAGGACTTGGAAAAACTGGTCCATGCTTTCATCTTCAGTAGACTTGACTACTGTAACGGGGTC
>NC_048426.1:2814273-2827542 GCF_013103735.1 Etheostoma cragini | reverse complement strand
TGTGTAAAGCACTTTGAATTGCCCTGTTGCTGAAATGTGCTATACAAATAAAGCTGCCTTGCCTTGCCTTGCCTTATTGTCTGTGCTGCCTTGCATCTGAATTAAACTGAAGGAAGTTGTTGTGTATGCACAGAATCAAGCATAAATACTGTTTTCACTGCTCAGAGACCACATATCCTCTTCCAATTTAATGCCATGGTGAAAATGAGCGTTGCCGTTGCAGTTTGCCTCCACCGTACACCACAGTCTCCTAAATCATGCTGGAGAGGAGGGTGAGGGGGGGTTGTGGGTAAGTCAGCATGTTTGTTTTACAATGATTAGCCTATTATGTGGTCCGGCACTGCCAAGCCCTGCTGAGTGCTACACGCATGCCTCTGTGACCTCGCTGAGCTGAGAGGGTGAGTCGACGCACGGGCGTCAGGCGCCCCACCGGAGGGCTGGGCTTTGCCGCTGTCGTGGAAACTGAGAGGACAGAGGCCAGAGAGGTCTGTGAGTTCAACGGTAGGGAGGTCAGGGTGGGTCAAACATTTGTGTGTGTATGTGTGTGTCTCTGCAATCTTAACATCAAGCTTTGGTCTTCCTCTGAAAGCAATGAGAGAAGCAGTCTATCTTATCTGTGGTCATTTTGGCTTCACTGACCAATGGATACACAGACTGAGTAAGGGGACTGGCCTGTGTGTGTGCTTTCTTGGCCGTGTGTGTGAGTGTGTGTGTGTGTCTGTGGACTGATGGCTTCCATAAAATTGTGAAAGAGAAAAGCTGCATGAGGCCTTCGGTCACATTTGGCCTCATGGTTTTCCTACTGTAGGTGGTTTAACAAAATACCATTATAATTTAACTAGGAGCAAACAGACTATAACTGCATTTACATAAGAAACATGAAAATAAAACAGCAGCAACTTAAAACAAGCAGTTTCTAAAAGAGTCCTGAGATGTTCTACTTTTACCCTTTCCATATTTAGAATGCAAACAAGTTGATCTGTTTTTCCAGACGGATGTTGTAACATCTGAAGAAGAAAACTACAACCATCCCTATTTCATGCTGTGTTTGTCCAACTTAAATATATATTACAAAGATTTCTTTCAAATTTGAGATTAAAAGCCCATTCTTGATCTTGGAAACAAACAATCTGCAGGTAAATGTGTTTCATGTGATATATAGCTCCAAAAGAACAGCTACAAAATAAAGTAAAGACTGCTTTTTTAAAATGTTTTTGGATTTTTTAACTCGGAAATTGCTAATTAACGTGATCCTCCAGATTCAGGCCACAGAATAGTGAATAAAGACCTTTTCACACTTGCACTACTTATCTAAACATCACCCTGAGAAGTTGTATGTGAGAAGGAAATGTCCGAATCAGTTGGACCGGACATTGAGTACAGAAAACGTGTAACGTCTGATTGAGCCCACTTCTGAATAGAGCAGATTTGTTCGGAGAATTCACAGCGAGCGAGTTGGCAGTATGGCATTACAATTAATCGCAATATTATCAAAATTGCAAAATGGACTAGAGCAGAACCCAAATTTCAAGGGGGTGCAATATTTGTTAAAGGCAAAATATGTGTCAAACCATTCTGAATTAAGGACTTGTGGTGCTGCAGAGACATCCAGCCTACAAATCCAATGCTAAAGACTAAAGAAAACATATTTCTCTGGCAAAGATCCTCATCCTCGCACAAATCACAATAGAGTCAATTCAACTCTTTTAATTTAAGTATTTTTCATTGAAAATGACAATAATCACGAGATGATCATTTACTTTACTATCGTGAATCGTGTCACAATTGCAACATCAGTCAAAATAATCGCAATTAGATATTTTCATGACATCATGCAGCCCTAGATGCCGTTTCTGTCATTTTGCTGGTGCCACACTGGAATCAAACAACCATGCCAAAATGATCAGATGTGTCCGACTAAAATTACATACTGGCTCCGTGACCGGGGTGTAATCTGCGTCATGTCCTACCTCCTGCACGCCCTCCAGAGGTGCTTTGTCTAAACCAAAAGGAGGATTTACGGTAAGTGAGAACGTATCTGACATGGATATTCTCCTGTTGTGTGCTACAAGTGAGAAAGGGAAACTTCAGACAAGGTGTGCACCTGATTCTGTGGACAATGTCTGGAGTTTATTGGGATAAGCAATAAAAGGGTCAAAGAAGATGACCTGAGGGTTGAAAAAACTAAAGGTTTTACTTCTAAATTTTCACCCAGGAAAACTAAAAGTTGCATGGTCGATGATTTGGGTCTACGTAGTTGATATTGCTGTATGGAAGTTTTCAAATCCTGCCTGAAGTTCACTTCGCTAATATTAAAGTTTGGTGCTTTGATCCTCTGACAGGACGAAGGTTAGAACACCTTGCAACACAAGATTAACAACAAAATCTTTCACACTTTTAAGCCACGTCACGTACTTCTGCTGTCTAACTGATCGTGGTGGGTTTATTATCCACAGCTGTGTCGGCTTTTTACTGCCACTGTTTCTGAGCCCTGAGGCCTGAGAGCAAGGATCACATCCGGTGTAGATCTGCACCTTTATCAGGGCAGAGCTGCAAAGAGTCACACCGCTCCCCAAACTCTTACATAACAATACCGTTATAAGGCTTAGGCACAGCACCCAAGATGATTTGTGCAACACCCAAGCCAAATGAATGTAAAATTAACTCATTGCCAAATGAGTTGCTACAAAGCTAATCAAGACTATCAGCTCCACACAACTCTCTCTTTCTCAGTATGGGTATGTTTACTAAATGGTGTTGTCAGGCGACTTCAGAAACTTTATTGAAGATAATGACCTATATTGAAGAGTCTGCCATGTTTTCTTGCTCCCCCGTGTCCTCCTTGGCTACTAGTAACTGTTTAGAGCAGGGTTAGGGCCGGTGCACGATCGCAGAAGGCTTGTATCTTGTGGACGACAACCGTTTTGTTGTCTTTACTTGTTGTTTTTGTGTGTTATGTGGTTATCATCAGATATGATAACAGTATATGTCCCAAATTACGTGAAATTGCATGTTTTTTATTGAAAACGTCAACACCCCTAAATACCCCACCAAATACAATACAACACTGTGGTGGGATGCTGTCGTCTCGTTCAATGATAACAAGTGTAGAGGATCATTAATTTAACTGGTGTGACTCATCGCAGAAAATACTCTTATTTCTTATACTCTTATACTCTATTTTGAGAAACTGTGGATGACAATACATGCGTCGCAGTTAAAAAGAATTTCAAAAGCATCCCTTTCTTACGGCTCTCAAGCCACGAAAGCAGTGAGAGCCAACTGATCCAGGAGAAGGTCTGATTAACACCAAAGTCAATAAAAAAAATCCCCTAACATTTAAGTTTTATTAAAAGGAGTGGTGGATGGAAAAATCACATTTGTCAGGCCTGGTGCCGCCGTGAGAGCCCGAGTGTCTCCACATTGTCTCTCGCCTGTTGTCCCCGCCTCACTCTCTCTGACTGACTACATCATGTCTTGGCACGCCGATTAAAAAAACCCTTTTTTTGGACATGGAATGATAACCACATGAGGATAATTACTGCAAGAGAAAAAAAAAAAAACATTAGAGCCTTTTCTAGGAAGACTGCCTCGATCAATAAATCAGGCTGGAATGAGTGTTGGCTCCTAAAGACCCAAGATGTGGTGAAGTTATTTGTGAAAAGGCTTTTAAAATGCAGTTTAATGCAGGAAAATGGAGTGTTTGAAGGGTGTGCGGTGCGCTACATTTCAAACCCATTTAGTCACCCCGTCAGCAACTGTGACACCCGTCTGGTGTCCAAAGCCCTGATATTTATCCGTTTATTTTAAACCAAAAAAAGGAAAAGGACAGACAAATTATTTTGATTCTAACAGATTCTAGCCAGAGCTTATTGTTCTGTCTGTCATTTAATGTGAAAATGTGAAACAGAAAATTTTAAACATTTTTGTAACATCAAAACAAAGCATGTAAAAAAGCGTCTTTTTACCTGAAAGGCGGGATTCAGACAGCATAGGCTAAGATATTCTTACTTTTAGTCCGTAGTATGTCCAAAAACACTAGCATCTACACTTCCCATAATGCAACTTGACATAAACTATTATTATCAGGGTTATTTTCCTGTAGAGACACAAAGGACATCATGTGACTATTTTCACAGGCTGTGCAATTACTAGTTAACAGATGTAGATGTATGTGTGCTCCTTTTAAAATATTTTTCTATACATCCTCTTTGTTTATATTTTTGCATTTTTTTCAATTAAATACTTTTGTCTAATAGTTAGTTCTAGCCAGGTTTACCATTGCTAGCAATACGTGTAGATATGCATTACACCGTTTTCGTGCGTACAAACAGTATGGCAACATGTCCACGGATAGAAGTTGGTTGGTTGATTTTAAAATCATGTTTTAATGTTAAACATACACAAATCTTTAGGATTAACTGTATCTGCGGATGGCTACCGTAGAGAATACCTTACCTATATGCCAGTATGCTTATTATCAATGGGTTTTGTCACTAATAGGCACTAATATAATTAGGCAATATTATATTGAATGCAGCCCTAAGGCTTTCTTAGCTTGAATGTTGAAGTCCAGTATTTGTAGCTGACACCCAGCTCTATTCTGGGGTTTCTTTTGGATGATAATTTGAGAATTACAAATGAGGAACTGGAACCCCTGCGATCAGGATGGCCTGACCTGCAACCCCATGCTGACGGCCATGTCGGAGGTAGCAGGCGGTCTCCAGGAGAAAAAGAACAACTGTGAAAACAGTCTTTTTAAACTGTACGGCCCCCTTTCCCCCTGCCCCGTAACCTCTTTCTATACAACTGAAAATGCAGTCATGGAGACTGAAGATGAGACAATGGGATCAACCTTCACACTTCCTCCCCCCCCCCCCCCCCCGCACACAAGTCTGTGTTCTTGTCTGTCAGACAACTGTCAAGTCATCAATCAAACTACAAACACACAGACAAACGCGATGAATTCTGTTCCCGGAACACGCATGCAGACATTCAGAGAACCAATACACACGCTCTCACACACACACATACACACAATATGATAAATACACACACAGGACATGGAAAATTTTCTCACATATCTTCACACATGGACACAAGTACACACACACACAGTACACACATGATGATAAATCCACTCACAGGACATGGAAAATGTTCTCACATATTTTCACATACACACACACAAACACACACACACACACACACACACACACACACACACACACACACACACACACACACACACACACACACACACACAATCATCTCAGGCCCGCCCTTCACTGACTCCCATTCTGTCCTGCTGGTTCAGTGTCACCTGTTGAACTCCCTCACACACACCTCTCAGCCTCAGCCACACAAACACAAAGAGAGCCTGTCAGGTCGAAATGCCACCAAGGGTCCGGCGCTGCTGCCTGGGGCCAACGGACACTTAGAAAAGGACAAACAGCTCATTCTGAGCGCTGCACGTGCACCTAAAGGATTTGAGTTGGCTGGCAACACTTCCAAAAATCATATCATACTCATATGACTGTTTATGATCTGCCTGCTGGATGGTGAACGTGTTCTTACATTTAGGAAACAAACAGTACTTCGTTAATGTTGGGGAAAGATTGCCTTTATGCTTTTTTAGTGCACTTTTAAATTCATTACCTTTATTGGTTATCAGGCAAATAAAACACCAACACATATAATCAGCAAACTGCCAAAAATAATCACTCTATCCCTAGTAGAGACAGATTCGAGAGTCCGAAAGTGGTACATAAGAGTAGTTTGAAAACCTTGTTGCATTCAGCACTGTTCTCGTATTTAAAATGTTCTCCTTGGCACAATAAAATTCCTGAGTGGTCAGACCTGTCGTACGACTCAAAAGGTAAAAACCAATTCTTTGAACCAAAATCATTACGGCTTCATCTGAGTGAGTTCAGAGTTTAAACATGATGCAGAAATTATCCAACAGTATGGAAAAAAAATCAGAACATCTCTACTAATAAGCAGTTATGAGTGAATCACAAAACAATTACATTTTGTAAAAAGGATCCGTTTTGTGATAACAAAAGCTTGAAGAAAGCAATCAAATGTTCACAGCTATTGTTGATCCGAAGCCACAGAACCATCACACAGGCTGTTCATGTCACACCGCCCTCCACTTTACATTTAACCAGCTTGTTGTGGCAGCAGGATGTGAAGACTGTCAGTGTGAGAAATCTGTTTACCCTAAAACATGATCATACATTATGTCTGAACAGAAACACACAGAAACACACACACACACACACACACACACACACACACACTTCTTCGCCACTGTGACTGCGAAACTCTGCACAAGCCATTTCCTTCCACAAACCACCGTCTTTTGAGGAGGTAATTACACGTCCGTCAGACACAACAGGCGAGGAATAAAAATAAACACTCTCTCTTTTCCTCCCGCCGTCAGTCAACCCCGAGCCAAGCCATCAGCTTGTGGCAACAAAAAAAGGTGTTAAACGCAATTTCACTAAGGGCCAGACTATCCAAAAAGTCAACATCTTTCATTGTATTTCTACATGTCACTTTTCGAGACGTTTGTTTAATTTTTGTGGCACTTTTTCACGGTTTTGTAGCTTTTTTTAAACTTTTGTCATATTTTTGTGGACATACTGCAAAGCCTGACAAAAGTCAACTCAAAAGTTCCTTAGCCATGATAGAATTCATCAAATCAAGCAAAACAAAGACACCACAGCAACCTGTTTCATAGCCTCAATATGCAAACCGTTTGGTTCTGTGAGTCTCAAAGTCTGCAAATCTGCCAAATTCTGCTTTACATAGTGAGTAATTGTGGTCAGTTTCCTGTCTTTTGGGGTTTGGCGCACAATTGGACAGGCCAAAACATATTGTGAACCCAAATGAATTTTCAGCTAGTGATGGACTGGTAATCTGGGATTTGGGCAGATGCCCAAGATGGGCCCCCGATGGGCCATTTGGGTTGGCCCGCCAATCAGAGAGCCAAATGATTATCACAGACATGTGGCCCCTTAATCAATTCGATTCAATTCAATTTCAATTCAATTTTATTTATAGTATCAATTCATAGCAAGAGTTATCTCAATACACTTTACAGATAGAGCAGGTCTAGACAACACTCCAGAATTTAGAAGGACCCAACAGTTCTAGTAGTTTTCTCCAGAGGAAGCAACAGTGGCGAGGAAAAACTCCCCTTTGAGAAGAAACCCGGGACCGACCCAGGCTCTTGGTAGGCGGTGTCTGACGGGCCGGTTGGGGTTAGAATGAAGAGTGGTAATAACAGTCCCCCAAAAAATAGTAGTTTGTAGTAGTTCTTTGTAGTAGTTTGTGGCATAGCAGGGCACTGTGCGGCATTACAAGGCACAGCAGGACGTAGCGGGGCACCGCAGATCGTGGCAGGATGTAACATGTAATCGGCCCATATCATTTCTCTCAGCAATAATCATTTTCTTTGACCAAACTTCTCCAAATCCTTCACACCTATCATTAGAGTAATCCGATCATTATTTCTACCACATATGATTCACTCACAAGCACAGTCATGTTACCCTCCGCAGTCTGCAGTCACAAACTTTCATCAGTCTGCATTGTTTTGCCGCAAAATTACTCATTCAGAATCAGATGTTCAAAAACGTGCATGGTTTGAAATAATACAAATGTACTTGCTTTTCTTTTCTTTGATTATTTGTTTGCGAAATTTAAAATGAAGCAATGCCTTCTGGGAATTTCAAGACAGAAATCTGCGTCAGCATGGCTTTTGGAAGTTGGAAGCTGTACTGCATCGAGCATTAGTGTTAATGTTAGTGACACATCTGAGCCAGCACACCAGGGAGAAAGACAGGACAGTGAGGAATGAAGAACAACAAGCCTGCTGAAGGTCTGAACGTGGATCACAGAAGCAACAGAGATGGAGAGCAATGCTGCGGGGAGTGTTTTTATTATGAAGCCGCTGGCTCTGATGATTTATTCTTTTTTTTTTAAATTGGGGTTGTGCATTGACGTGTCTATGTTTCGGGGCGGTTGTTTATAGCATCCCTGGGGCTATCAAAAGTGTGTGTTCTCTCCGTTCGTCAAAAGTTCAATCTGGGAGTTGTGCAACCCCCGGCTGGGCCGCTTGTAGGTGGAAATGCCAGGGCAGTTTTTTGTTTCCAGTCTGTTACTGTTTGAGGCCCAGATTAAATCTGCGTGGGGCCTGGTTTGGCCCGCGGGCCTTGAGGTTGACACCTGTTGTAATGAATAGGCAGGGAGAGAGGGAGAGGAGGATGCTGGGAGGAAGGAGGGATGAGACACGGATAGAAGGGGAGATAAGGAGATTAGGAACGAGAAGGTGACATGTGAGTAAGATTAAGGTGATACAAGCTAGGGAAAGAGAGAGGGAAGAGAAAATGAGGGCAGATGGATAAAGAGGGAGTGAGAAAGGAAGACAAATAGAAATGGAGGAGGAGAAACAAGAGATAAAGATGATAGAGGAGAAGAAAGAAAATGGGAGTGTAGAGAAAGAGAAAGAGAAAAGAGATGTAGAAGAGAAGCAGGCTTTAACTTCTTATAAAATTGTGCATATAATCTTTGCCTCTTACTGACGCTAACTGCCGATCAGTAAAATACTGTGAAGCCAACAGGGAGCCACTTTGCTCTAAGAAAATTGCTCCCAAGGCTATCAATGGGCAAAAAACTTTGCACCATCCATGGTGAATTTGTGTCCATTCCATCTGCAAAAGCTTGTTGCCTCTGAAATGTGCTTCACTTTCAGTCAGGGACACACCTGAGGCTGAAAAGAGGATGGCGTGAGAGTGCAGTAGAAACAGAAAGTACAGACTGTGAAAATGTGAGGATGGGTAAAAAAGAGAAACTGGAAGATAGATTGATGGATAGATAGATATTGATCCCAAAAAAATGGGAAATTACATTGTTACAACAGCACACATTAATCACACAACACAGGATATAAATATAAATGAAATACTAGAAAAAAATGTACATACATACAGTATACATGCAATAATAAGAAGAATAAAAATAGGAATAAAATATAAGAACAAATAGTTAAATATATACAGGATGGGAAAACAAAATGTGCAACTGCTTAAATAATATGCTAAATGTTTGCTAAAATGTAAATGAACCAAGTGTGCAGGTTGCCCTTAGTGCAGTATTGTGGTGTCCAAAAGTCTCATCTAGCACCCAGTGATGACATGTTAAAAAGTGTTATTGCTTGTGGTATGATTGATTTCCTGTAGCGGTCCGTGCGGCATCGAAGCTGTCGGAGCCTCTTAGAGAAGCTGCTACTCTTCTGGACCAATGGTGGGTGGAGAGGGTGGTCAGGGTTATCCATGATAGATAACAGTTTGTTCAGTGACCTCCTCTCCACCACAGCTTCAAAAGTGTCCAGTTTGCAGCCGATCAAGGAGCCAGCCTCCCTGATCAGTTTGTTCAGTCTGTTTGAGTCGCTGGCTCCGATGCTGCTGCCCCCCCCCCCCCCCCCCCCCCCCCCCCCCCCCCCCCCCCCCCCCCCCCCCCCCCCCCCCAGCAGATGGCGGAGGAGAACAGAGCGCTGGCCACAACAGAATGGTAGAACATCTCCAACATTCTGCTGCACACGTAGAAGGATCTCAGCTTCCTCAGGAAATAGAGTCTGCTCATCCCCTTGTTGTAAACAGCACTGCTGTTGACCTTCCAGTTCAGCCTGCTGTTGATGTTGACACCCAGGTATATGAACTCTTCCACCATGTCCACGTCACCACCCAGGATGCAAAGGGGCTGCAGAGCCATTCCCTTCCTCCTGAAGTCGATCACCATCTCACTGGTCTTTATCCACGATCAGCATCAGGTGATTCTTACCAGACCACAGATAAGAGAGACAAGGAAAGAGAGAGGAGGTGAGACATGGAGAAAACCAAGAAAGTGAGAGAAATGAAGTTGAGAAAGAATGTGGAAAGAAAAAACAAGGGAGGTGAGAGTGTGATGCAAGAGAGATAAAGAGGAGAAGTGAGAGGGAAGATAGATGAACTAGAGACCGAGAGGGAGGGAGGACAGCCATTGTCACCCCACCTGTCTGTGATGGCAGGATTTCCGGCGCTGGCGGTATTGTTTACTCTCCTTTATGTGGTTTTCAGCCCCCAGGATATGGGGAAGTGTCAGGATATCTTTACACACTTCCTGTACAGCACAAAGCAGCGCTGCTGCAGATCACAAGATAATCCCAAACGCTGTTTAAGAGAGACGCGGAAACACCAGACCTGAGCGACGCTTTGTTTCACACCTGATTTCACTTTAAACACCTCACATGCAGAATCACTTTAAATCAGGGGTCTTCAACGTTTTTTAAACCAAGGACCTTTTAACTGAAAGAGAGACGGCACAAGGACCCCGTACTACTAATATTGTATAAAGTGAAGTTAAATATTAGACTGGGCATACAAAAGTGTAAAGTTTAGGGTGGCCTAAAGCCTTTATACATACCTTTTTAGTGCATAGAATGCTAAGCTATTAAAGCTCTTCTTTGGGGCTACCCAACATTGGAAAAAACTGACAATGCAATATTTTTTTTTATCACGGCAATCTATGTTGCTATATGCAAAAAGACTGTTAGTTTTACAAGATGACAGAATGACTCTGTTCTATCTACATAGAAAATAAAAATTAAAAAGGGGCTTTTCTTATGTGAATCTTTCTTTGTTGAACTTTAACACCAAAGCAAGTAAGCGCCGTGACCATGTAGGCTGAGTCCTTGGCAGCAGCCCGAGTTAGAATCCGACCTGCTGCCCTTTGCTGCATGTCGTCCCTTGTCTCTCTCCCCTTTCCTTTCTTCAAGCTGTCCTGTTGATTAAAGGCCATAAAAAGTCCAAAAAATAATCCTAAAAAAATAGAGAGAGCCTGCATGTCCTGCACACATAGTAAGTGTAGAACAACTCCATGTTCTTCAGATGATACCCAAGTATGCGGACCAATCCAGAGGAAAACAGTAAATTAGTCAAACTTCGAGCATGCATTAAGGACATAAAATCCTGGATGACCTACAATTTCCTGATGTTAAACTCAGACCAAACAAAGTTATTAGTGCTAGGTACTCAGGAAAAGCTCAGAAGCTGCTTAGCCCAAAATATAGCTAATCTGGATGGCATTGCACTGGCCTCCAGCCCTACTGTCAGAAATCTCTGAGTTATTTTTAAACAGGATATATCCTTAAACACCCACATAAAACAAATCTCAAGAACTGCCTTTTCGTCAGACCTCCAAGAGCTTGATAAAGCAAGTACTTGAAAGTACAGCATAAAGCAGGACCCAGTGCAGTGGCCCGGTTTCAATGAATTGTACTAACGTAATGTACTTTATTGAGAAAGTTATGAGAAACAGTGTGTGTTACCGCAACCTTTTCTCCAGTTTAGCCCTCTTAGCAGGCACCGCAGAGAATTGAAATTATTACAACAGTCTAATTTGATCAATTTTCTTGGTTGCCAACAAATCAAGCAATGAGCAGATGAGGAATGTAAGGGTGAGGAGCCTCAACACTCCCCATTCTTCTGAAACAGACACGTACGACAACACCCACATCATCTCCTGCCAGGAAACATGCCTCCAGGGCCTCTTCAGCTACCAAGAGGACATGGTTTCACTCTACCTATGGAGATTTCTCAACGCACCACAGTCTAAGTTTACTGATGCGTTTTGTGGGGCTGACTAATGACACTTGTTGGCTGCACAAAGGCAGCTGTAACTTTTGTTGCCAAAGATGACAAGCAGAATCGCCTTGCTCAGTCGCGGGACAATGGTGGGCTGCATCGATATGGTATAGTGTGTCAGCATTATCTCAGTTTTTTTAGGTCTCTTTCAAGTGGTGCTCTGCCATCACACAATATTTGATTTCTTGTGAAGTGTTTGAAGAACAAAGAAGCAGAAAAAGTGTCTGAAATGCAGACTTTTTCAGCTAGAAAATCTGAAGAATGAATACAAACAAAGTGCTCATAGGGTTACAGCTGTTACTCCAGTGTGGGCCGTTAGAGGCTTATAGGGAAAATCCAACTTAAAACAAACGCTAAACTACATCACTCCTGTGATCTACAGGCATAATGATGATCTTACTTGCCTGTGATCTGGGAATTTGGAAGTACAAACAACTCCTTCAAAAAAGCTGCAAACAACAGAAACGGAACTGTCTGTGGTGATCTCATTCAGAGACAAATCCTGCAGCTGCACTCTGAAAACACTCTGTACAGTTACTTGTTTAAACTTGTGCAAAAAAAGATTTTTTTTTATTTGAGCTCAAATAAACATATCTAATGAAAGAAACACCAAAACTAAAGGTACACTAGTCAACAAGGCCTATACAGCTATTGGAAAGTTCAAAAGAACTGATAAATATACAGTTTCTTATTCTGCATGTTTTGTATTTCTGGGATTAGTGGGAATTATTGTACATTTTTGTCTTACATGCCAAGGAAAATAGTTTAAGGTTGCAGGACATTTGTGTGAAAATATAAAATGTACTAATTTGAAAGTAATTGTACATTTTACAAGTTATTCTTTTAGCTTATCACTCTTCACTTAGTAGTACAAAGCGAAATTATTCTTCTAAAAAAAGCTTTTTTGGAGGAATTTTCTCAAAATATTCATGACTTTGCAGTTTTTCTTGTGTTTTTGTACTTAAGTGATTAGTTGATGTTTTATTGACCTGCTAATACTAGTTAACTGCAAATATTAGGCTTATGAAAAGCAGTTTTGGCCACTTGGGGGCAACGCAACAAAAAACAAAAAACAAAACATTTTTACTATGTGACCAATTATCACATAGTGAACATGATAGCAGACTGTATACACATTAAGAGAGAACACCATCATCCCAATAGGAGCCCCTGAGTCCAGTAATCATGAAAGGGAAGTCCAATATTTCACACAATAGCATATAATCTATAACCTAACTCTCTGTGGGTTTGTCGCTGCATGCAATGTTAAATGTAATAATTTCTTCTAATTGTTGATCAAAACATTGATTAGCACAGCTTTAAAAGGCACGCCATTTTCTCCGCAGGTTATTAAAAGCATGTTAGCTACTGTTTTTTTTAACATTTCATATGTTGTAACTCTGCCTCACACTCTAATTGATTCCTCTGGACACAGCTGTCCTTTCTGCAGCCAGAAAAAATGCCAGCATGCAGGAATGTGTCGTCCCCAGCAAGAACACGGTAAGGCCACACACACACACACACACACACACACACACACACACACACACACACACACACACACACACACACACACACA
>NC_048426.1:2810308-2814173 GCF_013103735.1 Etheostoma cragini | reverse complement strand
AGGTACCTCATCAGGTCCCATATTGTACTTATTTTCTGGTGGTATTTTGGGTTTTTACTAGAACATGTTTGCATGCTTTACTGTTAAAAAAAACACATTAATTTACTCATACTGTGTGTCTGAAATACATACATTCCCCCTCGGTCTGAAACACCCTGTCTAAGTGCCTTTCTCTTTAAGTCCCCCTCCCAAAAAAGACCAGTCTGCTCTGATTGGAGAGTTTCCAGGTCTTCTGGTTCTGCGCTCTCAGAGCCTCCACCATCATTGCAGCCGGGGAATGATTGTTATTGTCACTTTAGCGGCACTTTGAACAGAAAAAAGCTGCGAATGGACACTAATCCACACTTTTTTGTATGCAATTAAAAGAAATCCATAATTTGAAAAACACTTCAGGCTCAGAAACCTTGTCTAAAAAGCGTACCACAGGGCACCCTCCGGGGTCCACTGTGTGTGCACCACTAAAAGCACAGTACAAACCAAAATGATATGGACCTGTTGGTGATGCATAACAACTACTTTTAAAGCCTTCATCTTTTTAGTTTATCTTGTGCTTACATAGTGCATTTTCTAAAAAACATTTGGGCTTCATCAAGTGGTTCCTAGTCTGGATCAACGGGAGTACATTTACAAGATCACACCCAGGATGTCCGCTCTCTGTGTGTTGCCATTCTCAAACTACAAGCTGCGGAACACAACAACAATCTTCGAGCTAGCGTGCTACACTCTGAAAATGGCTTGTTTTGAAGAAAACGTGGATGGTGGAAACCCAGAACGTTGCATTTGTGGTGTAGCCAGATCTTTCTCTACAACGCTGTGGGTGATACGTCTGGCTATGCAAGACTAGTGGTTGGCAGACAGGGGGTCAACTGTTGGGCCCACAGATGTTTTTTTATCTGGCTCTGGTCTCATGCATTTGCACACTAGAGTATGACCAACAGTGCTGATGTGAAAAGAAAGAAGCAACAGCAGAAAGAGTTACACAAGACGACGGAGAATCAAGTTGCAGAATCATTGCAAGATCTGCTTTATGGCTGGAGCCCAGTCTGATACATTGCTGAAAATGTCTAAATAAAAATTTGAATGATGTATAAAATGTGTCTCCCGTAACTATTCTTAACACGAAATGCAGCTGTTTTCAGCCTTTTATCAGATGCAAACAAACAACAATCACCAACGAAATTGATGAGAAAACATGGCAGATTCTTTCACTCTCAATCCTATATGTGAATGTCTACACACTCATGTAAAACACGTACACACACAAACACATGCTATGTTTGTTTTATCTGGTCTGTTGTTTAAATTATTGTCATGATTAGTTGCTT
Organism: Etheostoma cragini; assembly: GCF_013103735.1. Lineage (NCBI taxonomy): Eukaryota > Metazoa > Chordata > Actinopteri > Perciformes > Percidae > Etheostoma > Etheostoma cragini. The sequence continues at coordinate 2,812,848 of NC_048426.1, read as the reverse complement.
TAACTTGAATTTCAAATCTTAATTAGACATGGAAGCTGCAAAATCAGCTTCAGCTAGTAGCCCCGTGTACTGCTGCAAAGCTTTTGCAGTATAATATATGCAATGATGCACAAAGGAACAATTAAAAGAGGTAAATGAGTAGGGTCAGGGTAAACAAACAGATGATATAGCTGAGCAGGAAACAACAAACAGATAATATAGCATCAGAAAATGATCATTGCTTTCCCCCTCAATCCTCCGGACTCCAGTGTTTTCTCCCAGTTTCACACTTTGTAAATCAGCTGGGAGCGACAAGAGGTGAAGTGCGAGGTGAGACTGGCCGTCTAACGCCCGACATCTCAGTCAAAGGCCAACAACCTCCTCCTGACCCCTGACCTCCATGTGAGCCCACACTTACAGCCAGGTGCTGCCCACTCATCCTGCAGCTTCCTAACAAAGTGTGGAAACATAATCACTGCAACATGCCTATAAGAATCATCCAAAATTAGTAAGCAGTAGACAAGTTATAATTAATAACATACTGTGAGTTTGGAGACACTACCTTATTTAATCATTACATTAATAAATATGTTGTATCTGTTTTGTGTGAAAATAGCATCTGTATTCACAAAAACTGTTGAGTGTTTGATGGTAATTTATTTGTCTCGTGAACCCAATCTCATGTCACATCTCGTGAGTTTGGTGTCTTGTCCCACTCATAATGTTTACGCAAACAATTTTGAATTTACGAGCTTATTACATAGCAACATAAAAAGGTATGTGTAAAGGCTTAAGGCCGCCCTAGACTTTATTGTAAGCCCAATTTAACATGCAACTCAATTTTATAATATAATGTATAAATAAAGATTCTTTTTTAAGGGGTCTCTGCTCCATTTATTTTCAGCTAAGTGGTCCTTTACGTTTAAAAGATTTAAAAATACTGACTTAATCAACGTGTTTTCCCACGTGGGGGCGCTCCAGACAGCAACTTTATGGAGCTTACAGCTGGGTGAACTCCCACTATGGTGAGCTGATCTTTTTAATTACTGTACACTTGAAGGGGGAAATCTACACGGGGGCAAATCTGCGTCCAGGCTCAATCTTTTAAGTGCAGGCTGAAGTAGCAGCAGGCTTAATGTCTGTTTATGCTTGTTCACAAGAGGGTTATGATTACTGGTGATGGTGGCGTCACGGAGGGAAACACAGTCAGCAGGTGCAGGCGCAGAGAGAAGGTTGACCAAAAACACAAGTCTGGGCAATGTAACACGTGTCCAAATGTCCAGCTCTGCTACGAGAGTTAAGCTGCCGGGCTGCTGATGACCCTCATTGTCGATGATTTCACCGGCCCTTTAAAAAAATTTGCACTGCAGGATGGACTTGTTTTTTTTACAGCATAGGCAGCATTAAAGCATTTAATCATAGCAGAAGCACTCTAAATTGATGGATGCACCTTTAAATGAGGGTTATTGGTATTATAGTTTTTCTCAGTAACTTTGGTACATTTCTCAGATCACAATTGACACTCTCAAAACTGCTTGTTCAACCTCCACATGATCTATTCACTCGTGAACAAGATAAAAGCAATTTATCATTGTTTTGGTCCAACTGCGATTGCTTTTGTGCATGCATCAACTGATCTGTACAATTGTCTGCGTTTTTTTTACAATGTCAGTTGGTTATGTCATGTTGATAATAATTTTATATACTGGATGTCTGTTGAATTGTCTTACCCCCCTTAACTATCTAGGCATAAGTTTGTTGAAAATTTCTTTAAATGCAAAATGCGCATTGTCATAATCGGTAGAGCAAGTTTTCCTTGCAGAAAGAAGCTAACTTTTTTTATGTTGATATAGTATTTTTTTCTTTGTGCTGTGAAATAATTTTGTGTTTTTCTGTCTGAATAACTATCACACTGTAATTTGTTGAAAAACCGAAAAATAAAAGCACAAATGTGAATCCTGTCCAATCTCTTACAATCCTACTCTCACATAAAGGAATGTGTAACTCTGTACCGTTGTGTGCAGCCTTTTACATTTTTAATCATTGTCATCAAAAATGTTGCCATAGTGTACACCGGAAAATACAATAGAGTACAATTTTGTATTGACTACATGACTAAGCTTTTTGACAAACTAAGCAACTTCTTTGTGAACAATGACACAAGGACTTGACGTCCTGAAGCCACTGACATATTCACTGACATAAAGATTTACTTTTGAGGAACGGGCTAGATATTTTGAGCGAGTTACAGGCTTTTGCAGGTCCTCCATTGTATGGTGCCATTTGTAATAATTGTTTTGAGAAATCAAATCAGAAGGGTCTGTTTCTGAAAGCAGGTTAAGTGAAAACTCTGAGTTAGTTAACCCTGAGATGAGGGGAAGTCTGGGTTTTCTGTTTCAGTAGGGAGTTAACCTCAGGGTTAGTTACTATGGTAACTGAGTCTGTGAACCTAACCTGGTTGGGAGCAGGTTTTCTTCTCTCAAACTCCTCCCTCTGACTTAGCACTATTTAATTTCCTCATTCATTCATTCAGTCTGTATCAGTCTACTCCCCTCCGGAGG
>NC_048426.1:2806720-2810298 GCF_013103735.1 Etheostoma cragini | reverse complement strand
GGGGTGGAGGCAAACTCTACTTATGTTTCATGGCTCCATCTTCATCCACTTATCCGGTATCGGGTCACGGGGGCAGCAGCTCCAGTAAGAGACCCCAAACTTCCCTTTCCCGAGCCACATCAACCAGCTCCGACTGGGGGATCCCGAGGCGTTCCCAGGCCAGGTTGGAGAAATAATCTCTCCACCTAGTCCTGGGTCTTCCCCGAGGCCTCCTGCCTGTTGGACGTGCCTGGAACACCTCCCTAGGTAGGCGCCCAGGAGGCATCTTTGCCAGATGCCCGAACCACCTCAACTGGCTCCTTTCAACGCAAAGGAGCAGCGGCTCTACTCCGAGCTCCTCTCGGATCACCCTATCTCTAAGGGAGACGCCAGCCCCCCTCCTGAGGAAACCCATTTCGGCCGCTGGTACCCTGTATGTTTTGTGGCTGAAACAGGTAATTGCATAGTTTAAAAACTGAGTGGAATAATTGCATCTGGCATAACCAGATAGTTTATACATATTTTAAATAACTGAAAACAACTAAATGGTGGTAAGTAATACATCTGATTTCACATACTGATAAGTAGCTTTCAACTGAGACCATTGTCGACGCGTATACAGGACGCAAAAACAAAAGTTACTGTTGGACATGTTGCCGTGGCAATAAAGGTTGCCTAAATACCATGTAAATAAAATAATAAAATACATTTGCCTTGAGCTTACTAATTGATTGAACGTTTCGTGTAGATTTGGATTTATGAACATTTTATTGGTATGGTATGGTGCTGGAGACACCGGGACCCTTTTTGTGGATCTATTGATCGCTGTCATTACGCTAGAACAGATTGCTAAACCCAAACTGCCCGGGGCCTACTTCAGCTTTGCTGAGTCTGGGGTCCAAAGCCTGGATTAACCAAATTTTATCAGGCACAGTACTGCACCATGGAAACTGGTAGCCATACGTCAGCCAGATCGGCTCATGTTTGACTTTTTCATACCAAATCACAACCATAAGTTATCTCCAGACACTGTCTAGATAGAGGACAGATATCTTAAGGGTCTGGGGTCAGAGTTTGTCATAACATCATAATAAAAACTGAAAAAAGTGCAGCTCCCTGCAGATTTTACCATTTTATTCCTGTTCCTTTTACTTCTTTACCTTATGTTTAATATTTCTCCTTTTCTTTCCTTTGGTATTTTTTTCCCTTGCACCCCCTTTTTCCGTCCTTTCTTCTAATCCCTTTCTTCTTGTATCCTTCCTTCTCTCCTCAGTCCTTATCCTTCTATCTTTCGTCATTTCCTCCCCTCCCTATTTTCTTTGTTGCTTATAATTCTTTGCAAGCACACAAATTCCTTTAACTGGAGCTATGGGAGGCTTCACTATTAGTATTTTACTGCAAATAGTTAATGATTGTTAAAATTGACTGCAAATAGATATCGATTCTTGAATAAGTAATATTTTAAAAGTCTGTTAAAGTTCTTATTTAACTTGTTTTACATGGCATAAATGTAATTTCTTGGCCTTTGTCTTTGGCCTATAGTGTCTATAGTTACTTCACTGTGTGCTGTGTGTTGTGTTGCACTGTAACACATCGCATCACCATGAGTTCGTGCGCGCGTGTATGTGTGTGTGATGAAAAATGAAGACACAGAAACATCCCTGTAAACACACAAATGCTAACATGATTTCAGGCAGTGTAACTGAACCCCTTTCCCTTCCTCTTCCTCTCTCTGTAAACCTCCATGACAACCCACCGACAACCAACAGTTATATAGATGAACCTTTGCACCATCTTCTGCCACCACCGCCGTCACGCCACCGCTCAACACATGCATACAAGTCGCATTCCTCTGGATCCTTTGGATGTGCAGCAGGGTCAGCTCACATGCCTGGGCTTGTCCTCTGACCGCATCACTGCCCACTGAGCACAGACCTGCTGTTGCTACGAAACTCATCACAGTTTGTCGTAAACTGTTTGTTAGGAAGACTCCTCAGCCCAGAGTCTCTAAGTGATGTCTCAGTGAAGCTGTGATGTCTGTGTGTTTGGTACCAGCCATGTAATGTTATTCTGAGGGGCTGTTTAGGCCATGTATCAAGAATGCATGCACACACTCCACTTTTACCATGCACACATAGACATAAAAAGCATGCACATGCACCACTTTTACCTCACACATGCTATTCTCTGTTACATAAAAGTGGCAAGTAAAGTGTATGTGCATGCTTTTCATGTGCGTGTGAGAAAAAGCAGTACATGTGTGAGGTGAAGGTAGTGTATGTGCATGCTTTTGATGTGTGTGTGCAAGAAAAAGTGATCTACATGTGTATGTGTGTGTGAGCTAAAAGCGGTGTATGCACATACATTCTTGACATATGGCCTAAACTGCCGCTCATAAAGGATGTCTTGCTTGTTCTCCCTGTTCCCGGCTAATAAAAAGACGTTGGATAATAGACGTCTGGTAAGGTAATGTCACATGTGTTGTGGAATAAGCTAAGTTAGCTAGCTAGCAAGCAACTGATCAGCATGCAAAGTGACATATATAGTGCTAGAGTTCACTGACAAACTTATGACAAATTGCAACTTCCTTCACACATGTTAAATTATGTTTGACACACATCAAATGTGTAACGGCACAATCAATATTTGTCCATCCCTGTTCACTACCATACATATTTTTTATGAAATAAGGTTGCGTGGGGTTCACTTTGCCTCTTCTAGAGCTAGTATAGCTGTAGACTTAGTTTTCGTATACGCATAAACACAATTTCATCCCAGCAACATAATGTACATCTTTTTCGTCTATTTCTTTCTGACTTTCTCTTTTAATTGTCTTACTTTCTTGTATTTTTTCTCTACCAAAATGGAAATAGTTAGAAAACAAACCCTTTAAACTTAATTGGGAGTATCGATTATATATTTTGTTGCTTCTCACTTCTGGCTGACTAAAAAATGTAAAGGAGATCAAGGATGACAAAAATAGATGCAGGTAACTACGAGAGGTATTAGGAGAGAAAAGAGTGACTGGAGCAAGAGAAAGGAGAAACGCATCAGTCAAGCATGAACGTTTCAAATGAATGTAATCAGTGAATCACCTCTCAACACTTAGATATAAAGAACAAATAAAAACCATGAGAGCAGCTTAAGCCTGCCTGATGTTCACTATGTAAATGTTTCCACTTTTAGTGGATGCAGGGAATTTCTCTCAAGTGATAATAAAAACATGCAGCGCATGCCAAACCTCTGCCATTAATCACACAGGCAGCGTTGCAGAGAGGCCTTTATGTGGGTGGGATGGAAATAGGTTTTTCTCCTCCAATAATTAGCTTATCAGACCATTTACACGGCTAAGAATCATTAGCACTAGTTTAATGAGTTGGCTAAAAATAGAGGAAGCACATAAAGGATCAGAGGAACCTGCTGGAACCAGAGCTCCACAATCTGAGTGTGTGAGAGCATAAATTCACAACATTTATGTGTGGCTTGCATCAGTGTATTTCCACGTGTGTGTGGGTGTTGTCACTTGTGTGTCATGTTTGTGTATGACCCTGTTTGTTTGATATCTGTTCACTGGTTGCCTATATATATATATATATCTA
>NC_048426.1:2796186-2806620 GCF_013103735.1 Etheostoma cragini | reverse complement strand
AAGCTGCAACATTTCAAAGTGTAATACTTAAAAAAGCGCTTTGACTTTCTGCTGAAAGAAAATCACCACATACTGTACAGCTAGAAATGTGTGTGTTAACGTCATGGGGTGGATGCAGAGATTCAATGTCCATGCTGACACACATACACGCACGTACGCATGCACGCACGCACGCACGCACAGCAGGACCTCACAAACTGTGCAAAATGAGACGTTGAGATACCCGAAACCAGGATTTATTTGCTAATATTATTTGATGATCGTGCAGAGAGTTTACAGTCTGACTGCTCTCGCCTTCAGAGAAGTGACTAGAACAACTGTGTGTATGTGTTTGTGTGTGTGTGTGTGTGTGTGTGTGTGTGACTGTGGGTAGAGTAAGTTACAGTCTGGGGCAGCTGGAGCAACATCCTTGAAGAAAAACACAAAGACATACAGTACACAAACACACACGCAGTCCTGAAACTGTGGAGGGTTATTAATGCCAAAACTATCTAATGAGCAAATAGCAAAATTAAAAAATCTGTCACATGCAAGGAATATTCATAAACTTGTTGTGTGTTCAAGGTGTTCCTTAGATTTTGAGCATGTGAGAATATACAGGGCCTTTAAGACCAAAGGCGGCAACAGCACCACTCAACGGTTACAATGGTGAAACCCATGGTTTTTGCCAGTGCACTGGAGATGTACAAAATTGGGTTTGGTCTGAAAGGGAGTCGCTTACCAACATTTACGCTTCGGCAAGTCTTTCCCAAAGTTTCCTTGCCAGTGATACAAACCGCTAAAAGCTCTAGTAACTAATACTAATATATAGTTAATAGTTAAACGTTTTGTCCAGTTTTGAATGAAATGTTCCTATTCTTAAGTGGTAATGCTACAATGATCCATCACAGGGCTGTGAAAAACAGCAGTATATTCAACACAGACATCATATTGTAAAGGGGTCACTGAACAGGCACCAGCCAATTGGCTTGTCTCTGTGGTCCAACTAAACATGGACACAACTTTAGTCTAACTAAAGCAACTAATTTCAGCCTATCGTTTGGTTTGGACTTTACACCCTAACTTAGTAGTTAAAAAGTAACTATAGCTGACTACTATAAGTACTAATGCCTAGTAGTATAGTATAAAAGTTGCGGAAAACTAAATACTCCAGATGAGTGGAAACTACCAACTGTTTTTATTTATTTAAATGGCCTGTTCCTTTATAGTGCTGTACAAGGTACCACCTGCTCATCAGATGAGCACTCACACAGATTTGGACTCCGATGCGCAGCATTGGGGGATACTCCGGGTTCAGTGTCTTGCCGACATGGGACTGCAGGGCCAAGGATCAAACCTTCCGATTGGCAGGCGACCGCTCGACCACTGGGCTACAGCCGCCCATCCTGACCAATGTGCTGATTCTTTTTTCTGATAAATCATCTGGCTCATAACATATTCTAGCAACAGTGAAGGATGACCGTCACAAGTACAGAGTCCGGCGTGACTTCTTCAAATTGCTTATATATGAGACGAGTTGAAGCGTGCAACTACTTGCAACAGGTCGGTCTGCAGTGTTGGAACCTGCCGGTCCACACCAACAAAACCAGACCCTGAATCATCTACCATGGTTTCTTTACTAACTTTCTAACTTTTACATTTCAGGCTTTCGTAGCTGGATGGATCATTTGTTGTCTAGATATAAACGTGGAGAACGTTAGTGATACTAAGTAGTTCTTGCTACAGTTGTATTTCTTGTGAGGAATTATTATTTATGTAATTCATGCTTTGTTCTATTACCACTTGCTCTCGTCAGTCACTCTTGCTCAACCACATACGGTGCTGTTGAACGTTGTAAAACCAGTCGCTGGAGACTTAAACAGCTTAGTTTTTTCTGCAATGCTCTAAAATGGTTTTGTTTCGACGCAAATTTTTGAATCGGGTACAACGACTTTCAAATATTCCCATTTGAGAGGCTGGAACCAGTGACATTTTGGCAGATTTGCGTAAAAAAAGGACTTTAATGTTATTGTGGGTTAATGGTCTGTCAATTGATATCTACTCAAACACAAGTATTTAACATTGTACTTAAGTCCCTAGTGAATGTACTTCACTCCTCCTCCAAAACTGGTTTTGTCATTAGTGTGCTCTCATAGGCAGTATAGACACATGCAGCAGAAACACACAGAATGTGAGCAGAGTGAGGGGTGGTGGTTGGGGGGGGGGGGGCAGTAAGATTACTCCTGCCAGCCTCTTGGCTTTATCCCCATCCAGTTTGTAGCTGTTACTAAACCTCAAACTAAACGTAGCATCTGACAGCAGAATGGTCCTCTGAGAGGCAGCCTCTGCCTTCAGCCCAACAGGAAAATTAAAACAAAAATGAAAAAATGACACTTATGAACTCATACTACCAGAGACCCACACACCGATGAGTGGAGAAAACACTTCTCATGTAAACTAAAGTCTAATCCAATGATATAAAGTGGAAATTACTGGGGAACTGTCTTTTTTGATTCATTCAAATTGTAAATCAATTATCTTATGGTAACTGAGAATCACTCTGCATTCCTTAAGATTTATTTTGTGACCCCATGGTGGGGCTCCTCAGTGTAGGTAAATCTGTAGATTATATCATCTTATTCATACCTTTATACTTTACATCTAACGGTTTCTCCTGTTTAACTCATGTACCTGTTTGTATGTTTAAATATTTTAAACCTTAACCATTTTTTTGCATTTCTATATTCGACTTGTGCGTTCTGAAGACTTCAGAATCTTGCAGCCTAATTTTTCTTAGAAGAATCATTGTAATTGTAATTTGCATGGAAACAATTGTGTAATTCCGGGTGGAAGAGAAGGTGCTGACATTGTGTGCAAGTGGTGTTGATGATTTAGCATGGGCTGAGTGCTGGTGTGGGTGAGATGTTAGCTGGGAGAGGCCCGGGATGGGAAGTCTGGGAAAGTCTTAATGACAGACTAGTGGCGAGACGAGACACAGAGCCATAACCATGAATCACATGGTAATTAATGACCAGGTTCCCATGGTCGGGGCTTGTTTGATGGTAAAACAAAAGCTATCTGGACCATGCAAGCGATATTTACACATACATTAGACAGATTAAGATAGGGAGGGGGGAGGAGAGATGGGGGGGGGCAAGGTTAAAGAGAGCCGCTTACGTGGTATTTGTGATAAGAGGGTAGTATAACATGACCAGCAGGTAAAGTGCAGACGACATGGACTGGAGCTAATGAGGGAGTGCGAGACCAGCTGGCTGCCTGGCTGCAGAGTGAAGGGGAGGGCCAAAGGTCCCGTTAATGATAGCCTCGGCCTCTCCAGACTTCACCGGGGTCAAACACGGCCAATAAAGCACAGCCTGCCTGCATAAAGACGTTAAACATACTGAAAACCATGTTCAGTCATCTCTCACGTTCACAACAATGAGTCATGTAGTCAGGTTCTCACAGGAAAGAAAGAGAGAGAAAGAGGTGATAAAAATGATCTTTTAAGTGCTGGATTATGGGATACCATTAGTGTTGCAATAAAAATGTTTAAACAAACATAGTTTTGAATTTCCAATTCACTTCTCATTCACTAATTCCAATTTCCCTTTCTGAAAAACCCTCACGTTGCCTTGTTTAACACTGAAAGATGTTCACATATAATGGCCAAAAGCAATGATTCCTGGGTAGTCTATAGCCACAATGTTACACTTCTGGAAATTCTGCAGAATGTCACGCTTTTCAGCCAGATGTCAGTTCCGCTTTCTCATGTGTTGCTGTTCTAAACGAGGTGGCTTTGGCTCAGTGGTAGAGTGGTTGCCTGCCAATTTATAGGTTGGTAGTTCAATCCCTGACCCTCCAGTACCATGTTAAAGTGTTGTTAGGCAAGACACACTGGAACGCTGAACCCCAAGTTTCCCCCAATGCTTTGCAATTGATCTGATGTTATCACATAACTATAGCATGCTTTTGCCTAAATACAGACTCACAGACTAGCTTGATTGTAGATGCTCTGGTCCTGAATACTTCCAGGATATTGAATGGTTTGTTTTGGGTTTATATGCTTCTATGCAACACATTTGATTCACTTATCTTCTATATCTTACTGTTAATACTACTTACTATTGTCTTTGAAGAGTTCAATGTCAACTTGGATGATAAAAGTAGACAATATGCTTCATCCCTGCAAGTTGATATTTCTTAATACTGCAGTAAAATGAACAGGAAGTAGAAAAAATCAATTACAGATTAATAACCCTCTTGTTGTCCTCAATGGGTCAATATTGACCCATTTTACAAAGTTTCTATATCAGAAATTTGGGTTTCTTTCAAAGAAATTGTTGAAAAAAAACAAAGTGGAAGGTTCCATGCCAAGCTCTTCACAAGTTAATTAAATACTACTTTAACAAAATATGGTTATTTGATTAAATTTTATAGCATTTAAGCAATAACGTTAAAGGAATGTTAAAAACAATTACAAAAAAGCTTAATAAATTGCAAATAAATGACAAAAATGTCAGGGAAAAAGAAACAAAACGTTGCAAAAATTGACAGTTTTTTTTGAAAAAGACAACCAAATTGTTGAATATGAGGTTTTGAATTTTGACTCAAAAAAAGCTAAAAGTTGCATAGTTAAGATTAGTCAAGTGTAATAATGTATGTGTTGCAAATTTTTAAAATTAACTGTATTGGCATGGGCTAAGCAAGATGTGTATCATATTCCTTTATAGATTCTATAAATAAACTTTTGACCGTTTTTAGTGATCCAAAAAAAGTAATTACAAGTCCTGAAGCAGGATTTTGTAATTCATCATGAACAGAATATTAATAAAACACCTAAAGTGGCATTTATTATCCTGTACACAACCACATGCACTTAGAAAACATCGTTTCTGGATAATTATACCTGCTGCAATAACTTCCAGTACAGTGTCTTGCTTACCCACAGATGACAAACTCTCCTCGGTTTTACTCACCACGCTGTGTACAAACACATGCACCGCCTCTCACACAAAAAGACACCACACAGAGCACATAAAAACCCATTTCAGAGTGTGTAATGTGAAACAATATCTTAAAGACCAGACCAATTAAAGTGGCCGGCAGGATTAAAGGGAAGGACGCGTACGCTGCAGTGACAGCGAGCGGGCGGGCTGTCAGCCATGCAGAGGGTGTGGCCGGCTGGGCGTGAGCAGGAAGTCCTGACAGGCGTGAGAACAGGAAGATGAAAGGCTGGAGGGGGGAGTATGGATCATGGAGGACAACACACACACACCAGCGGGACGTTCTCACGCTTTAGCAACAATGCTAATCACCACCGTAGTTGTTAAACTGAGTGATGATGCTGCTCTGTTGTGTTCTGTGTGGGCGTAAAGCACATGGGCTTTATAATAGATGTATGTAGTGATAGCCTACTGCTGTTCACATGACACACGCACACACGCACACGCACACACACAAACACACACTTCTGGGTTCATTATTTTTATTTTGGTGTGTTTCAACCTAGTCTCACATTGCCAGATCTATCTCCACAGCGCTGTTGAGTAAGTCTGACTACATCACAGATGCATTCTTGGATATGAGGATAAAAACGCTCACAATTGTCCAGGGTGGCGCTAAGCTCCAGACGCACTGGTGGCTCTGCTAAATAGTCTCAGGTAGTAACTTGGTGGAACATTTTGCACCCTGCAAGAGAAAACATACAATACTAAATGAAGTTAACTGTTGACACAAAACAGTAACATACATCTTGGTTTTTGTGTACTTGTGTATCATCGTGTGTACATTCTTTGTAAATCTTTAAAATCATTCCCCGACAGAACCAAGCAGGCCTGCCTTGTTGCGCTATGCATTTCAGTTTCAGTGTGTAGCTTGCTAGCTTTAAGTTTTTTGTTGTTTTAAGGCTAGGTGCAATAACGGGCAGCACCGGATGTTTCGGTGAATATCCTCCATCCGGTGACGATACAGACTACATTCAACATTTTATCATGTTTATTAGGGGTGTGACGAGATGCTCAACTCACGAGACAAGGCACGAGGTAGGGTTCATGGCAACGACAAGATTTTAACACTATTTTAAAGAAAACTCCAATCAAGAAATATGGCTTTACTTAGAGAAACAAGGTCAGAACGCAAAAAAGTGTTTCATTGCAGCAGTAAACAAGGAAATAGGCTGCTCTTTTCTTGATTTATGACCCTTTTAAGACGAGGGGAGAACATTTCACTTTGTTTAATGGCATTAAAAGTAAAGTTAGGTTTTGCTTTCAGCTCCCAACTTATTTAAAAAAACACAGAGAAAGAGAGCAATCTGCGCCAGTCAGCACCATACAGAACTGCCCGCAGCAGTCCGTGTGTGTGTGTCAGGTGCGACCGAGAGAGAGGGAGAAAGAGCAACCAATCTCTTCACACCTCCACCTATCCATCTTAGTCCGCTTATCCGGTGTTGGGTCGTGGGGGGAGCAGCTCCAGCAGGGTACCCTAAACTTCCCTTTCCCAAGCCACATCAACCAGCTCCGACTGGGGGATCCCTAAGCGTTCCCAGGCCAGGTTGGAGACATGATCCCTCCACCTACTCCTGGGTCGTCCCCAAGGCCTCCTCACAGCTTGTCACACCTCTAATGTTTATATTTTTAGCAGCTTTAATAAAAATTGTTTAACTGAAATGTAATTTCAAGTGAAAACTTGGTTTTGGCGTGAGTTTGTTTAAATCTAAGAACAAAAGCAACACACTTCTGTAAGTTGCAGATAAGGAGGACTTATGTGGACTAATGTTTTTCTATCTTCTTTTCCAATAACTTTTAAAGCAGATACCCAGTCCATCCAAGAACTTTTCTTTGCAAGTGTTGCTTTTAATGTTAGGTTTGACAAAAATGTCTACAGAGCAGCTAGAAGTCAACAGCAACTGAACTTTACCCACGTACGGCCCACAGCTGAGTGTGAGCTCTGAGAGAGGGAGCTTTGACACTTGGTGATATCGAAGAGGATTAGTGGGAGGAATTTTCCTTTAAGAGAACTTTCCACCCACGGCGGCACACTTGTCACATCCCACAGCCTCACAATGTTTCTCTCTGGGCCACACAATCAGCTGTGAGAGACACTTTACACACCGTCAACATGGAGCTATTTTCAGCGGGCGTCAGAGGGGAGCTCTCTGAAAAAATTTGTACAGTGTGTTGAATCTGTATGTGTGTGTCAGGGGGAGTCTGGAGGAAGTGTGTGTACAATAGTTTGCACACATGGATGTATGTGCATGTGTGTGTGAATGCATGTGTCTATTATGTGCGTGCCTATGTGTTTGCACTTATGTGATGATGTGTGTGTGCAGGTTTACCAACACCATAAAAACCCACTTCTATACTGAAAGGTTTGATACAGCAACTTCTTTAAATTTGTGCATGAAAACCATTTTTGTTGCTTTAAAAATTGTGTCATGACCTCCCTGCCTTATGATATACTGATGGAATCTGAATTGTGGATGAAAAAGGGCTTAACTGTGTAGTTCCAGCAGTAAAAATCCCATTTAGGGTCAGGGTAAGGGTTATGCTTACCCTTTTCTCCTGAAGGACTTTGATTATTAGCCCATAATGCCTAAACCATGCAAGGTAGACTGATCATGAGCTGTGTGATTATATAACAAAGGTTTCTGCTCTTGTAGAAGCCAGATGTCTGTATGATAATAACCTTGTGTTTTATTCATTATGTCATTGAGAAGTACTACATTACCTACAATCCTAAGCCTAACAGCAAGGTCTCTGATTGGTGGTGTTGTTGAAGCACCCGCAAACGGCGACAGCGAGTCGCTTATTGTTTCTGTTCAGAGTCTTGTGCCATTGCATATCTGTGATGTTTCAAAAAAGGTTCTTTTGTGCCAGATAAAATGTTTCATGGTAATGATTCATCTCCTAGCTGTTTGGCTTGGTTTCCAGCTTAAAACTCTTTATATAAACATTTCAGATAACAAAAGGGGAAAAACACTTCTGGAACCAGAACCGTTCAAAAAGTTGGCGGACACTGTTGAGCTCTATGTGTCCTGACAGCATAAGGGGAATTTGAAGCAAAATCCAGAGAGACCAATCAAAATCTTGGAAAAAAATAACAAATAACCTCCTTTGTCAAAGAAAACTTAACTCAAGGTACAGCGGCTACCTTTTTGTGGGGTGTAACTGGCAAATTGTCTTTGAACTTCACTTTAAACTGATTGGACTTTCACAATAAAAACACTACTAACAAGAATACAACAAACCATGAAAGGGAAGCAGTTTCTGCTCCCTTGTTGTTTCCATATCTCTGCTGTCACAAAGTGCTGTACAGGCTCTCATTGTTGGTTCAAAAGATTTGTATGGTTCTTTTTTTAATTTTTAGAGAGTTTTATGAATGTGGGCCCCTTGGTAAAAACAAAACAAAACACTTTTTCAGGAAGGAAGGGGAAAAAAGATGTGAAGTTCTGCTTGTGATAAGGAGTCGGAACAATCAGGACGCATAGCTGACATGAAGTCAGGTCAGGTCAGCGAGCGCTAACACGCTCAGCCTAGCAGCTAACCATCTACTCAGCAAAACGGCCAGCCGAGTGTTGCGAGGCAGAACCGCCCCCCCCGTGTGACCAGCTGCCCCCGCAATCACCAACAACAGCAGGAAGGCAATGCCAGCAATCAACCACTACCAGGAGAAACAGAGACGGTTACTATGACGCAGCCTAATGTACTACAAGGGTTTTCACGTGATTATTTACTTACGAGGTTGTGTTTCCAAATGTGGTATTCAGGTGTTGTTTACATATGTGCCGGGAATTGCGTGTGTGCGTGTGCATCAGTTTGTGTTAGGCTCTGCACCGTCTGCAGCCAAACAAGCATTGAATCGCTCTCTTCATGCATTCAGCGAGCCGAAGGAACAAACATACACAAACAGCTGTTCCCACATGTCCTAATAAGAGAGTAGCTGACTGGCAGAACATCCTTTGCACCCCGCCACATATTAGATTTCACTCCATCAAGGCTCCTCACTTTGCTTGGCATGGCCTCTTTGTCGGATTAGCCCTACAGCAACTGCTGCTAAAAGCTTCTAAAGGTATGCCCCAATAAAAATCTCTCTTTTGAGTATCAAATACTCCTAAGGAGTTTCTGAAAAGTTTGCAGCTTGGGAGATGGCAGCTGCTGTCATCTTGGATTTATAGCTACAGCAGATTCCAATGAGACTGAAAAGACGTGTGATCCATATCTCAGTTTATTCGTAACTATTGTAATTTGCCAGTATTCGGAAGCTCAAGCTTTAGTATCTGGCATTAAAACCTGACAAATCTCATTTATTAATAATCCCACACTCATTAAATAAGTACCTTCAGAAATGTCAAACACACTTCAGCCATGTTGTTCTTTAGGGATACAATAGGTGCAAAATATAAATCTTAGACGCAACGTGTTTTTCTCTTGAATGATTGAAGATGAAGTCTCAAAGCAGAAAAGTCAACATTTGGAAATATATAACGCAATTCTCGATATTATAATCGCCTGTGACAGTTTTGTGATACAAGCTTTATTCTAAACTAATTTGATGGTAAAACATAATCAACGTAAACATTTGCGCATGTTTGGATAGAACCCAACCGGGTTAGGGGTTAGGGGGTTAGGGTTAGGGTTAGGCTAACCCTAACAGCTAACCCCAACCCTAACTCAACCCCTGAAAAGGGACCTGGACAAGAGCCACACTGAACGCAAGATGTCAGGTCCACTTTGGTTCATTTTTTTGTTTGTTCTTTTCAATGTTGGAAAATATGGTGATGTCACCTTCCAACAAAATTCTTTTTTTGGGTTCATACGATTTTGAAACTTTATAAACTCTAAAAAGTATGACATCCTCCAAAAACTGGGAGACCGCCGGCTAGCCTCCTGACCTCAGCTACAGAGCTCCTTGCTACAGATCGGCAATAGCTAACTATTTAAGCCGCTACAGAGCTTTGTGACGCTGGCTACGGTGCTCCGCATGTTGCTCCGCGTGGTGCTCCGCATGGTGCTCTGTCAGGTCACCTATAGTTGTTGGTCCAGTCACCCAAGAATAGTTGAGCAATATGCAGCGGCAAAAGTTAAGTTAAGGCACCAAAACGACTTAAGTTTAGGAAAAAGATTGTGGTTTGTATTAAAACAGTCCCAAGAAACATGCATTTCCTGGGTGAAAGTCTTTTGTTTTCTCTGGCAAGCAAACTCTGCTCTCTGGCTTAAAGGTCTTGTGTGTTAACACCCAGCCATGACCCCCCCCACATGTGGCTAGCCACGTTCTTTTACAGCAGCAGTCAAGGTGTTGCACACAGCAACAGCAAAAAGTGGAAATTATACAAATTACAGTGTTTATCTTTTTGAACATACAGTTCAAGGAAATCCCTAAGATTAACCTTCCTATGGTGTTAGGGTCCCGACGGACCCGTTTTGAGTTTTAACATGCATAAAAGCACTTCATACATTT
>NC_048426.1:2793586-2796086 GCF_013103735.1 Etheostoma cragini | reverse complement strand
ATTTTATGGCTAATTTAATACACGGGTCCAAAATGACCCGCTAACACTTCAGATGGCAGCAGAAAGCTAACACCAGAGTAGGTTAAATATGTTCAATACTGTTGTGGATTTTTTTTTAGCAGTGAAATTGATATATTGTATTCCAACTGGCACTTAACCCTTTCTAAAGCCATTGATTTAATTTGCTGAAGCCTGTTATCCAGTATTTTTTGTGTCTTTAACAAATTCAATTTGTATTTAGTTTTGCACAAGCACATGTTAGACGAAGACAGAGTGTGATTAAAGGAACAGTCAGAACAATGTAAAGGAAGGACACCTGTTCGTTCATGTTCAGTCTGGTGGGTGCAAGGATCTAATGTTATTCATGCCGTGTAAATCTGTCAGCCCATGCTTTTATATCTATTTTAACCACCATGTTTTCAAAGCAGAGACAGGGTTCCATATGTTGTTAATGTAATGGACAATAAAGTTGTCAGATTTGCAGGATAGATGAGTGTATACATTGAAGAAGATGGATTAGTGATGGATAGGAAATGTGGTCCACACAACTAGGTTGACTGTCAACATGTGGGCGGATTAGAAATGTAGATACAGCTCAAGAGGCCATTATTTAAAAAGGAATTAAGGAGTTCATTATTTTCTAAAGTTACTTCTCATTAGTTTTAAAATCTTTTCTAGCCTCTAATCTCAATTGGCTGTCCAGAGTTTGTCTCTGACATCCTTGAGTATGTTGAAATGCACACCAATATTCCACTATTCCGAAGATGAACAATATTCTGATTCAGGTCATGTATTGTGGTCATGTATGATATTCTGATAAGGCCTTTTTCTAAAAATAGCATTTTCCGATTAAAACTGAGGATATTCCGGTATCGGCAAATGGTTTTCCTAAGGAAGGGGGCTGGCGTCTCCCTCAGAGATAGGGTGAGAAGCTCAGTCATCCGTGAGGAGCTCGGAGTAGCTCCTCCCTAGGGAGGTGTTCCAGGCACTTCCAGCTGGGAGGAGGCCTCGGGGGAGACCCAGGACTAGGTGGAGAGATTATATCTCCAACCTGGCCTGGGAACACCTCGGGATCCCCCAGTCGGAGCTGGTTGATGTGGCTCGGGAAAGGGAAGTTTGGATACCGGATGAGCGGATGAAGATGGATGGATATTACGGTGTTATTCAGGTTTTAGCGGCATTCTTTGGAGATGCATACAGCACATTCTATATATGCAATCTCAATTGGGGTTTTACCACAGTTTAAGCCCAGGTCACGGCCTCTGGAAAAAGCCGGAATATTATGTGCATGTAGACATAGTCACTGCTTGAGACCAAGTTCGGTCCTACTTTACGTTACTTGGTGGGATGACACTCTCATGCTTTTGCTTTAAGTACAGGGCCACCAGCAGGTGATTAGCCTAGCTTAGCATAATGTGGAAAAACACACCTTTACCAACACCTCGAAAGCTTGTTGGTTTAATGTGTGTATAAACATCAAACATTTGAAACTGACTACATGTTGTTTTAAAGAGGCTCTACTGGATATTCAGAACATTTAAAGTAGAAGAACATGGCCAGACCTCTCCGGGGAAACATCACCTTATCGTGGTGGAGAGGTTTGTGTGTCCCTATAAACCTGAGGGCTGTGTTGTCTGGAGCTTTGTGCTCCTGGTAGGGTCTCCCATGGCAAAGTGGTCTCAGGTGAGGGGCCAGACAAAGAATGGTTCAAAAACCCCATGAAAGACCGAGGTAGAGAGGGAGTGACCCTGCCCGGAGGAGGCCCGGGGCCCCCGTCTGGAGCCAGGCCCAGACGGCGGGCTCGTCAGCGAGCGCCTGGTGGCCGGGTTTGCCACGGAGCCCGGTTGGGCACAGCCCGAAGAAGCTACGTGGAACCCCTATCTCCATCCCATGGGCTCACCACCTGTGGGAGGAATCGCTGGGGTCTGGTGCGCTGCCATATGGGTGGCGGCGAAGGTCAAGGGCCTCGACGGACCATACCCGGGCAGCAGACCCTGGCTCTGGGGACGTGGAACGTCACCTCTCTGTGGGGGAAGGAGCCGGAACTTGTGCGGGAGGTGGAGCGCTACCAGTTAGATCTGGTGGGGCTTACCTCTACACACAGTAGTAGGGGCGGCTGTGGCTCAGTGGTAGAGAGGTTGCCTGCCTATCGGAAGGTTGGTGTTTTGATCCCCGCCCCTGCAGTCATTGTCGAAGTGTCCTTGGGCAAGACACTGAACCCTGAGTTGCCCCCGGTGCTGCGCATCGGAGTGTGAACGTGTGTGAATGTTTATCTAATGAGAAGGTGGCACCTTGTACGGCAGCCCCGGCCACAGTGTATAAATGTGTGTGAATGGTGAATGTTTCCTGTAGATGTAAAAGCGCTTTGAGCAGTTGTTAAGACTGGAAAAGCGCTATATTAATACAGCACATTTACATTTAAAGTCTCGGTTCTGGAACCATACTCCTGGATAGGGGTTGGACTCTGTCCTACTCCGGAGTTGCCCAGGGTGTGAGGCGC
>NC_048426.1:2791850-2793486 GCF_013103735.1 Etheostoma cragini | reverse complement strand
CAAACGCGTAGTGCGGGTAAATTGGGAACGTCTGGAGGAGGCCCCTGTCCGACGGACTTTCAACTCACACCTCCGGCGAAGCTTTTCGTGCATCCCTGTGGAGGCTGGGGGCATTGAACCTGAGTGGACAATGTTCAAAGTTGCCATTGCTGAAGCTGCGGCGGGGAGCTGTGGGCTAAGGGCCTTAGGTGCCTCAAGCGGCGGTAACCTACGGACACCCTGGTGGACACCGGTGGTCAGGGAAGCCGTCCGACTGAAGAAGGAGTCCTTCCGGGATATGTTATCCCGGAGGACTCCGGAGGCAGTTGCAAGGTACCGACGGGCCCGAAGGGCTGCAGCCTCTGCCGTGACCGAGGCAAAGCAGCGGGTGTGGGAAAAGTTCGGAGAAGACATGGAGAAGGACTTTCGGTCGGCACCAAGGTGCTTCTGGAAACCCGTTCGCCACCTAAGGAGGGGGAAGCGGGGACTCATCCAAGCTGTATACAGTAAGGATGGGACGTTGTTGACCTCAACTGGGGAGGTTATAGAGCGATGGAAGGAGCACTTTGAGGAACTCCTAAATCCAGCTGACGCGCCCTCTGTGGTGGAGGCAGAGCTGGAGGATGATAGGGGATTGTCGTCAATTTCCCTGGTGGAGGTCGCTGAGGTAGTCAAACAACTCTACAGTGGCAAAGCCCAAGGGGTTAATGAGATCCGCCCAGAAATGCTCAAAGCTCTGGGTGTGGAGGGGCTGTCTTGGTTGACACGCCTCTTCAACATTGCGTGGAGGTCTGGGACGGTGCCTAAGGAGTGGCAGACCGGGGAGGTGGTTCCCTTCTTCAAAAAGGGGGACCAGAGTGTGTGTGCCAATTACAGGGGTATCACACTTCTCAGCCTCCCTGGTAAAGTCTACTCCAAAGTGCTGGAAAGGAGGGTTCGGCCGATAGTTGAACCTCGGATTGAAGAGGAACAATGCTGATTCCGTCCTGGTCGTGGAACAACGGATCAGAT
This sequence comes from Etheostoma cragini, assembly GCF_013103735.1. Lineage (NCBI taxonomy): Eukaryota > Metazoa > Chordata > Actinopteri > Perciformes > Percidae > Etheostoma > Etheostoma cragini. The sequence goes on along the minus strand of NC_048426.1, from coordinate 2,792,496 downwards.
CTTTACTCTCGCAAGGATCCTGGAGGGAGCCTGGGAGTATGCCCAACCAGTCTACATGTGTTTTGTGGATCTGGAGAAGGCGTATGACCGGGTCCCCCGGGAGAAACTGTGGGAGGTGCTGCGGGAGTATGGGGTGAGGGGGGCCCTTCTTAGGGCCATCCAATCTGTGTATGACCAAAGCGAGAGCTGTGTCCGGGTTCTCGGCAGTAAGTCGGACTCGTTCCAGTTGAGGGTTGGCCTCCGCCAGGGCTGCGCTTTGTCACCAATCCTGTTTATAATATTTATGGACAGGATATCGAGGCGTAGTCGGGGCGGGGAGGGGTTGCAGTTTGGTAGGCTCAGGATCTCAACGCTGCTTTTTGCAGATGATGTGATCCTGATGGCATCATCGGCCTGTGACCTTCAGCACTCACTGGATCGGTTCGCATCCGAGTGTGAAGCGACTGGGATGAGGATCAGCAACTCAAAATCTGAGGCCATGGTTCTCAGCAGGAAACCGATGGATTGCTTTCTTCGGGTAGGGGGTGAGTCCTTACCCCAAGTGAAGGAGTTTAAGTACCTTGGGGTGTTGTTCGCGAGTGAGGGGACAATGGAGCGTGAGGTTGGTCGGAGAATCGGAGCAGCTGGTGCGGTATTACATTCTGTT
>NC_048426.1:2709189-2791750 GCF_013103735.1 Etheostoma cragini | reverse complement strand
GGTGGAGAGATTATATCTCCAACCTGGCCTGGGAACGCCTCGGGATCCCCCAGTCGGAGCTGGTCGATGTGGCTCGGGGAAGGGAAGTTTGGGGTCCCCTGCTGGAGCTGCTGCCCCCGCGACCCGATACCGGATAAGCTGTCGAAGATGGATGGACGGATGGAACATGGCCAGTATTACCCATGATTCTCTGAGCTCTCCGGACTACCAGTTTTATTCTAGGTAGAGCTCAGGTCTGGTAACCGAAGTCCAGAGATCTTAGAGCAGATCTTTACAATGTTAATATGGCTATTCTTTTCACATGCAACCCATAAAACCAGCAAATGAATAAAAAAGTTAAAAGTGATGAAGTGAAAAATGGGAAAAGCTAGCATGAAATTACCTCAGAGACATAAAAAAAGTTCAGCTTCGGCAACAAAGGAGATACAACATTTTGTTAGCCCTTCTTCCATTCTACACTAGGCTAACCTCTTCCTAATCCCGGCTCCAATAGTTTACAAACAGAATTTTTTTTAGATCCTCAAAAGAGAAAAAATTACTTCTGGTTTTACAACTAATGTTGCATAAAATTGATGGTTTCTGCTAATCTTTACTGTCATTCTTAATCTCACTCAAATCTGTCCTTTTGTTTCTGATTCCTATTCTGATTAACTCTTATTCTCACTTTGACAGACCACACTGTGTTTAAATCTGAATGCACTATAAGAAGAAAAACCTTTTTTTTTGGCCCTGGGCCGAACTCTCCACCAAAAGGCAAGACAAATGGGACTGTAAACATCAATGGCATTAAGCACTTAACACCCAACATCTGCACTACATGGGATGATTTAGGGAAATCGTCAGTATTGCTCATGTTGGAGGTATTACTTCCAGAAGTTTCTGCCAAGAATGCATCAAACCTTCTGCCACATTCCATCTCCGCCTCATTTAATCCCTGACTGAGAGAAGAAAGAAATTGCACATTCAGGAAGTTAATTGGCGTGGGATAAACATAATTAGTCAACATCCTTAACTACTAACAGTTTAAATTGTCTGAAATCAGTAATATAAAGGAAGCATCAAAGATCCTGTTAACCCTTGTGAAGTTTTTCCGGCCCAATGTTGTCATCCAACGTCGAAACAGAAAATATACACCTTTTTACATTTTTGATGTTTTTTGTCACAGTTGTCACTATTTTCAATGCCATTTTTCACTAACAACCAACTTCTTACCAATAGTTTTACATTCATGGTCAATAAATCTCATTTATGAAAATTATAATTGGAAATATATATATATAAATATATATATATAGAAATATATAATATATAATATATATATATATATATAACATAATTTTGAAATTATTAGTTATTTTGACTCATTTTAGAGGAACCTAGGATAGGATAGGATGTGTGTTTTTTCAAATGCTATATTACCCAAAATTAATTTTTAAGTAGAGATCAAGCACTTGCAATTGTTTTTGCTTTTGGGGTTAAAAAGAAACCCATATTTCTGATATAGAAGTTTTGAAAACAGGTTATATTTGAATGAGGGCTATGGGGGACTGGAATCATCCAGTTTATGTCAATCAGAACCCAGAGTTATGTCTTTGCTTCTCCCTTCAGCCACAGACTCTTGCTCAAGAGCACTTCAGCAGAGCAGGAACTTGTTGGCTAACTACTGCTCAGGTCTGCAGGGCGGTGGATGTGTGTCACCTCTCTGGAGGGTGATTTTGGGAGGGTGGGGGGGGGGGTCTGCTGATGTTCTGTTGACAGTGTGTTTGGGACAGAGGCAGCTGGGAATGCAGAGACAGCGCTCCTCTGTGTCTTGCTAATCAGGCCTGTCCTGTTGTTAGCCGCCACCAGCCTCAGCCGCGTCTTTACTCTCACGCAGCTGTAGTTTAGATGGATTTGTTTGCCCAAGAAATAAATATTTAACATGTTTGATCTTTTGCTCTTTGCTATTGGTTCATCATGTTGTCCATGGTGTTATATATTATCTTGTTATAACCTGCTGAAAGCTGGTTTCTTAGCAATGTATACACACAAGCAAATTGGGTTTGTTTTACATGTAAGCATGCAATAGAAAAATATAAATGCAAATTTCTGCGAAATATTGCAATTTCTTCATCTTTTCCAACTTTAAATTTTGTCCCCAAACATTTGTTTTAGCTAAAAAGATGCATTTCTGTTTATTCAACTACAATTTTACTGCTGTGAAATGAGACTGTAAAATTGTTAAATGTTGCAAAAAAGTTAGATTCTAAAGTGCAATTCCTATAATAAAAGATTGATACTTGGCATCATTGCCATGGAAAATATCGTGATACTATTCTGTCGATTCCCCCCCCCCCCCCCCCCCAAGACGAAGGCTTAAGAAGGGGAAAGTATCACTTTGACAACAGAATGGCTGAATAAATTAAAGGATCATTACATGTATCAATGCAAATTTTCTGACATTTATGCTGTAAGGAAGAGCTGTGCTCACTGTTCTGTCAGCTCTCGGACACACAGAGGAGCAAAGGTAGAGTATATAGTGGGCGTGGTGACCAAACAACTTACCAACTGTCAACAGTTTTTTTAATTCAAATGTTTATAATTCCGATACCTGAACATGCGTAATACCAAGGAATACCAGAGTGGCGCTCCTGGCTCAGGTTAAGCCTTTTGTAAAACATGAAAAACTACAGATAGAAAATGAATGCACTAGAACTTTATTAAATTGTCTAGTTTGACAGTCAGTCATAAGGGAAATTAGTTTTGGGGATCAGCTACATGGTATTGGATCAGTGCCTAGACTTGCGTACTCTCTTATTCATACCAGCATTTTAGGCAGTATCAGAGGCATTTCTTATACTGGTCTCCGAACAACTCTACACAAAAGTACATGACTTTTTACCAACAGCGCCCGACCACCTCAAACCAGTAAGAAGTGCAAAAAAGGAGAAAAAACTTTGTGTAGGATCCCATAACAAAGTAAGAAAGACAATTGGTTTTCAAGCCCTTTGAAATAAGTAACGTTTCCAAAATACGGTTGAGAAATCTGGAGTAGTGAATGTTCTTGTACTTTACATTCAACTTGTAAAGGCTGAACAGTAAACAAGTCACATAATAAGTCAAAATCAGAGTCTTGTCAATGGTTTGCTCGCTCCAAATGAAAATGTTGTTCGTCAGATGGACCTAAATGTTTACGTGCTCACCCCCTGACATTTTACTACTTTAATTCACAACACAACCACAGTCTACCTGCAATTTTCCCTAAAATGTTCTTGAGGTGGGAAATTGCCGGTACAGATTTAAATGAATATTGATCCCTGCTCCCCTGAGTGTGATAGGATGTTGATTCACCTGGTATCTTGAGTGCATGGAAGCATTCTAGGGCTGGACCCGAAAATTCAAAATATTCGTTTGATGGGTAGGCATTCCATTTTCAATTTTGGGCTTTGAATATTCGGAAAAAAAAGTGCATGCAGGATGAAATTCAATTTGCTGTTTTGTACGGATTAAGCTGCTAGCTAAATGTCCACTCGAAGCTAATTAGTGGGATGTGTGTTCAGGTCTGTATGGGTATGCTGTATCAGCCATGGTGTCGTTGTCAGGCGATTTGATAAGGACAAAGATGGTGACGTAATGGGCATGCACAATGCCGATACAGTGAGGCACCGGCTGGCTGTGCATTATTATTTTAGACACACACTGCGTCTGAAGTCACTTGTCAGACAGTACAGCAGAAATGCAGGTCTTTCAGTTTATGTTGAATGCCTGAAGCTAAAAGGTTTTCAATTCAAATTTTGGAGAAAAGCAGCCAGATGTCAGCTTGCTGTGGACAATCATGTAAGGTTAACCCGCTATCAGACTAGTCAGTCCGTATCACGGCTTGCAGGTCCCATAATGTTTTTTTTCAAGTAAATAAGGCTGCGTTCAGGTGCGTTTGGAAATGATGTTCCCCCGCCACTGCTGCTGCCACCAAAGCTTCAAATCTTTTCTCTTGAAAAGCACAGAAGCTCCAAAGCTCAAAAAACAGTATTTGGTGCACTCCTAAAACAAACTGTTCCGATTTGCTCCATATCTCTCACATGCATACCTATTTGATGCATTAAATGGGACTATAACCTTTACCAGATCATTTTGCACGTTAAATTTTTCATAAAAACTCGAATGGAAAAGGGAACAACTCACGTGATATAAACTTTACTGACGTAAAACAGGGTTGTGTTGTGCTTGAGTTTTGCCAAAAGCTAAACACATCCCACCACATGTGATCACCTCCTGCAGGTCTTCTATGGTAATTAGTCTGGCTTACATATGATCTTAGCTAATGTTCCCGGCAGACACTGCCGTGATTGTTGTACCCAAAAGGCACAACACAACACAGGTGAACAAACAGTGCTCAACCTCTCCAAAGCACCTTTAGTGCAAAGATATTTTTTTTGTTTCATTCTAAGCCACTGTCAAACATGATCCGGGTGCTTGGAGACCAAAACAAACACAGCAGATTCACAGAGGAACAGAAGGAGAGAGACGCTCTCACACACACAGATCCATTTGTCTTCATTAATGCATTATACAGTTTAAAGTGTTGTTTAACTTGGCAGATTGAAAAGGTAGTCTCACTGACTAAAATGTCCTTTAAGAGTGGCTGTAGAGATGAAACTTTATTGGTCCCTATGGCAAAAAACAAGTCAATGCAGCAAGCAAAAGAAATTAACTTTGAGTGCGGCAATAGTGTAAAATGTAATGTAAATAATAAGAAATAAAACCACACACAGATAAAACAGTTATAACGTAGCTTTTTTTAACACACACTTGAAATCTCCAGGACAGACAAACAGACTGCGTTGTATAAATATAATAAATAAGAGAATGAGTTAGAATTGGGTTTTTACTTAGGCAAATTCCACACATGTACTTCCACAAGATACTTATAACATTATATATACAGTATGTTGTGGTTCTGCTGCCTTTTGTGATCCGTTCTCACTTTTCCCTGTGTGTCTGTCCACGTTGTCTGTCCTCCACAAGAGGACGTCCTACGAGGAACTAAGTCCAGAGGCGTGGCCACTCATTATCCATCCGTCTGTCTGCACAGCTGCATCCCATCATCATCATCACCCATCACCGCTGTATATAAACCCGGGCTGACCACCTCTTCAGAGCCAGTTTGTTACATACCCCTACGTTGTAACTAGGCCAGTCATTTAGTGAACGTTGCTCGTGAGACTTTACTATTTGTCTAACTTTGTTTTTTGTCACAGATTTCGTGTTCCGTCGCTACTCTGTGCAGCTTCCCCAGACGCGCTCCGTTTGGACTTCCATCTACTCATTTACCACCTCCTGTACTTCATCAGTTTCTGGAATAAACCTTTTTTGTTACACTTTTTATCGTCTCCTGTGTTTTTTTGTGTCCGGGTCCAACTGAACCCCCAACATTATGACATTAATACTACCAACAAATTTCAGATAATGCAAAAGGAAATGTCAGAGGATTATCAAAGTCTTATGGATTCGTACTGTAGGGAACCTGAAAGTCCAAATAATATGATGTTTCATCACATTTTTGAGATGTTTATTGTGATATTTTAATCTGGACCAAAATGGTGCACTGACCGCAAATCAACTGACTGACATTGCCAATTGCCAAATCTGTGGTAGTAGTAGTAGTAGTACAGCCGAGTCTGTTCCAAGTCTGGCCAAAGGGTCTATGTTGCATGTCTCTTATACCTCAGGAAAGAGGTGGACATTTTTCACATTAATTTTCTCTCCTGGTCTCATCTTTTGCAAAAAAATAACCCTTTAACTTTAAGGAAACTTAAAAAAAATCAACTTTGGTCATTGAAAATGTCCTTTTAAAAACACTTGTTAAAGAGTTAAGAAAGGAAATACTAAGAAAGTCACGTACCAAATGAAGTAATGTAGTTAATAATAGTATATGAGTTGACAAGTTGGCCCACGTGTTGACATGGACAGTGATTGAATAGAAAATAGAATAAGTGGCACTGGGAGGAACCTCCTTCTGATGTGTATTTCCTGGTTTATATAAGGGTCCTCCATGTCTCATAAATCTATTAATACTCTGCCACCAATATGAATGCAACAGGGCCTTCAAATGCACCATTCTCCCCACAGTGCAGCACAACATAGGCTGTGGGGCACGTACACACAGCAGGGCTTTGTGTGGTTGTTTGTTATCAGCAGGAACCCGGGTCTACATGAGGGAGGAAATGTTACTGGTTCCCACCATAACTCAGCACAGGCCTAATCAGTATTGGTAGCTTGATGAATGGAAGGCTACAGTACACACGGGCATTTGTCGCGAGCCGTAAACAATGAGTCAGACTGGTGTATCTGACAATTATAACCACCCTTCAAGGACCTCTTAACATATCTAAATGCGGTCTTAACCCACCCGGTCCCTTCGCACACACATCCCCCCCCCTCTTTTTTTTAGCACCAGTCATGTGGTTTTGTGAAATGACAGGCTCCACGTTCTCACACACAGTAAATCAGATACACACACACACACATCAGTATATCACTGTTGGCGTTTACACAATTTGACCTCCACTGGCTGTTTGCAAACGTCGGAATATAGAAAGCAGCGATGCAAAAAGCTACAAAGCAGCGAATGATAACCTCTGTGTTCCCACACTTTGTAGTCACACACATTAAATCTACACAGTGTTGTACTCCCAGAGATACAGTCTAGAGCCGGTGCAGGTCAGAGGCTTTTAACCCTCTCTGCTAAAAAATTAAGTGATTTTGAAATAGTATTGAGTAAAAGTTTACATATTCCAGTCTGTGAATATTCATTAACACATTTCTTCAACTTTAGTCTAAATAATTCTTAATTTCTCAAACGTTAGGTATAATTTCCTATAAATGAGGTTTATAGACCATAAATTCAAAAAATAACTGTTAAACTAGAGTTAATAAGTTAGTGTTACGTAGTGTTGAAAACATAAAAAAGTGACAAACGTTGAAAATAAGCATCAAAAGTGTTAAAAAAAGGGACATAAAATTAGGAACAAGTTAAAAACATTGATCAACAGAAGTGTTGATTTTCCATTTTGACGGGAAGAGAACACCAGGGTTAAACATGTGCAGAACATCTCAGGTGGAAAAGTCAGGAGGCAAAACTGTTGGGCTTAGTGAGCTCAAATATATCTTAAAATGAGCTAACAGGGTAAAACAACTGACCAAGAGGTCTTTTTAAAAATCCCGCTGCTTTTCTTTGCCAGACACACTCTGCGAAGCACTCAAGTTTACCTTGGTTGGCGGCCTGTAGCTCACTTTGTAAGTGCACTCGCCCCACGTTGGCTTAGTCCTGCAGCGGCTTGGGTTCGAATCCAGCCTGTGCCCCTTTGCTGTGTGTCATCCCCCATCTCTCTCTCTCTCCCACTGTCTCTGTCTAATAAAGGGGAAAAAATAATCTTTAAAAAAAAAGTTTAAAGAAATCCACCGCAATTTAGAAATACAACACAAAAAAAATCTGGCCGTGTGACATTTGGCGGAATTTCCGTCGGCACCAAAGCCTTGGGTAAAGTCGAGGATATAGACTAAGGGCAACTGACTGCAGAGAAAACCTTTTTCAAAATCTACTGAGCCTTTTGTATAAAAGAACAGTAACCGTCTGCAAGGCCAGATCATCCTGAGCGTCAGGGATAACAGTGTAACAGTTTTGGAATATGAACTCATGATACAAAGGTTACCACACCTAGCCTGACAAACCAGACCCACATCCAGGTGTTGGGTCTAGGAACTCCACATTGGCAGGGCTCAATCCGAGGGGCGGGGTAAACGGTTGTCTTTCAAAGTCCCTACAACCAACCAGGGCGATGCTAGTTGATGGATTAAACTTTTGTCGTATCCGGTCGACAAAACTCCGAACACATCTTTCTTTTTCAGAATGACTTCAGTGCCGTTCTTTGTTCTTTCTCAAAGAAAAGCTTCACTCCAAGTATTCCAGAGTCACGGCCAAAGCCGAGTGGGAGGACAGCTGTTTGTTAGCAGCAGCCATCTTCTTTGTTTTCAAGTAGAAGGGAACCATCGCAACTCTGCCATCCTTGTGTTAAGCTTGCCCACCGAATCTATACACAATGCAATGAAATGGTGTATTGCAAAGTTGCATAGTAGAGAGGGCGGGCAAATGGTTACCAATGGAAAGGGAACTTACTACAGAGCTCACTGATGCCTCACACAAGAGTCCACAAAAAACGGGTCATTAGTTGTGAAAGTGGGTGTGGCTAAAACACAGGGGTCGGGGCAAACCTTTACCCTTAACAAAGGAACTCATCTGAGTTCAATGATTAAGTGGGTGGTTAAAGTATAGGCGGCTTTGTATTATATGCAGACCACACATTACATGTTAATCGGATGATTTTTTTCATGTAACATTGACTTACATTTGCCTGCGGGAGGCGCTATGACCAAAAGTACATTTTGGCCTATACATGGTCCTGGACCCTTGTCAATTGTGAAAAATTTCGGATAAATTGGAAACATAAGCTCAAGTTAAAAATGGCCAACACACCACCCCTTACACCGTTTGATGAAAACTTTTTTTAAATAGCTTTTCCTTTTCAAGGTGTTGAGATGCAACCAACAATTTTGGTGAGTTTTTTAGTATGTTAGGCCTCTCAAAAAGGTGATTCATTTGCCGGAAGAAAGGAAAGGAATAAAAAAGGAAAGGGCTTTTGCGACTGTTGGTGGCTCTACTAAACAGGCCTTCCACGTCCGCACGATAACTTTCAGTCATGCCACAAATCAAACATTTCCACATAAACTGGGAATCTGTTAAATTATGTTTCAATGCCTGATCCTCATTCTGTTGATGAAGCTATGAGAGTTTTTATTTGTCATTTCAAAGCATGAAATCACTATACAATTCAATACATTTTTTCACCTTCTGAGCCAATTTGTCCTGTTGTTACATTAACATTTTTCCAAAAATGCTGAAAGATAACCTGTCAAAAAGAGCAGTTTTAGCCAAGAGCTTGTTGGCAAATTCTTGAGGCATCACAACCACAGATCCAAATATATAAAACCTCGAATTTCACGGCCTTGAAAGTTACAAGCTGCAACAAGTCTTGGTGGATGGATGATGGACCTAGGCTCATTACTTCTGAAAAATGTAAAATTTGATGGATTCCTTCAACCATGGAACCTATACACATACAATACCCATCTAAGAAGATAAAGCTCTTACTCATACAATATTGATTATAATTTTTTAAAGTAGCTATTTGTAACTTAAGTTTATGTTGATTCTAGAGGACGCAAACATTATCATTGTCACTGTGTACAAGCCAAAGAATTAAGAGTCTGCTGTAGCAACCAACATGATAATAACTTAAATAATAACCCAAGGACACTTTACACAAGTACAGGAGAAAAAATAGTAGGCCAACACAATAACGGACTGAAAAGGACCAAAAACTGGCGCTACATGGAAGGGGGACCCAATTAATCCAGGAGTTAGTCTCGAATCATTTACAATCGCGTAACTGTCTCCATCTGTTGAAAGGCCGACCGAAGTTGAATCACTCTTGCTCGTTGTCTTTCATTTTCCCCTTTTAGCTTTTAGTTGTTCTTTGTTTAATTTCCTTCTTTCCTGTGATGGTCCTGCTCAAATCAGCCATAACTACAACAGATGACTTCTAAAGTAAAATTGAAATAAAATAAGGCCTATATGAACAAAGCTCCTGCTGCCTTTTACCTGGCTGGGTACACTAACACAGACTTTTCCGGTGTTACAAAGACATCTGTGACCCGTTAGTATGTGTCACTGTAGCGCTATCTACTTGCCCTAAATCATTTTGTGACTTTGCCGGGAAAATCGGACCACGGCAGAGTCCTTAATAAAAAACTGATATCAAAATTACGTTCTTTTAACTGTCAGTCTTGTTTGCTGTTACAGGTTGTTTGATCATCAGATGTAAAATGAGCTTCAATGACATTAAAAAGTTACATTTAGTCACTTTAAGATGGATTCTGTTACATCAGCAGATCTACATTCTTTTGTAAACACTGACACTTGATACAATTCTGTCCTTAGTCCACGATAGCCAAGATAAAACATTGGTTATTTTGGTTTTGATGAGCTGCCTTGTTGGTAGCTATGCATGCACAGGTTCAGGGTGACGATGGAAGGTCACAACCAAATACTGAACAGCCAAACATTACTTTGGGTGTAATTTCTTTGTTTGGAAAGGAAATGGGAAGCTCATTCCCTGAATTGAAACTTAAGTGCATGAGCCCTAAACATTACCTAGAATGAGTGGACAACTTACCGTAAATGAATGTTTCTGGTAGGGTGGAAACATTGATATGGTCCGACTGTTTGGAGATTTGGAGACTTTTAGAACTTTCGCATCCAAATAATTTGATTTAGATGATTTGGTGAAACTCTAACGTCTTAGGATTTCCTGTTTTATTTTTATTTTTTATAAGTGTGATGGTCCGGCCACTCGTTTAGCATGTCCTGTTCTAGTGTAGTGTCAGTGAGCAAAAGGTTATGAGAAACAATAGGATTAAATACTACAAACCTTCCTGCAAGTAGAGCAGTAGTTGCTGTATGATGTGATATGATAATAAGTGGCAGGGTGGAGTCAGTATGACTGCTGCGGTGTGGGACAGAGAGACAGAGGGGACAAACATGCTATTTATTGTATTAGCCTCTGATAGTAATGAGGGTGCTTTGCTTTGGTCTTCTCTCACCTGGAGTTTGGTGCCAGAGAGCATTGATAATGAGAGGGAAGAAAGGGTGTGTGTCAGTGTGACTGGGTGCTCTAATGACAGTGAGGTGTGTGTGTGTGTGTGTGTGTGTGTGTGTGCGTGCGTGTGCGTGTGCGTGCTTGAGTGTGCAAAGCAGTAATGAAGTTTGGTGTACACTAGTGAGGTTGCTACATGTGTAAGGGTTTACATGTACACACATGTATGTGAGTATGTACATGCTCTGTGTGTGTGTGTGTGTGAGAGAGAGAGAGAGAGAGAGAGAGAGAGAGCGTGACAGAGAGTAAGAGAGAGAGATGGAAATGTCAGAGTGCAGCATTAGGAGTCTGCAGTCTGCCACTCCCAAAGAGCTGGAACTGTTATAAAACACTTACTGCCCCACAATGTATCTGCAGGGCATTACAGGGATGTTGATGAAATGCTAATTACTTTTTTGGAATAAAATCTAAACCACAGATAAGATTGTCGACACCACACTGAAGCTCCCCACCTACCTAGTTTTGTGCTACCAACAAGCAACCTGCGTCACAGGTCATGTATCAACATTAACATTAACAAGCAAATTTAAGAGAAGGGGAAAGGTGCCAAACATTGTCCGATTTCAAACCTACTGTGGATATAATAACTACATAACGTTTTTAGAGGTTTATTTGGAGAATTTGTTTGACGTTTTTGTCAACTTTTTGTGGTTTTTAAGAGTTTTAGTATTTTCTTCTGAAAATGGTCGTTTTTTGACAGTTTTTCAGAGTGTTTTTCCAAGGTTTTTGATGCTTCTTTCAATGATTTTGTCTCTTATTTTGACCATTGTTTATTTGTTTTCATCGGTTTTTCAATAAAAGCAGACATTTCCCAAGACTTCCCTAGATTGTTGGCGATCTTAACCATTTGGTCAAAGACCTGGCCTTTAAATGTGAGAGACTGACACAAGTGGTGAGGACTATGGTTACCTGATCCTTAGATCTCTGCAGGGTGAATCCAGACAGCCAGCAAGACAATATGTCCAATGTGAGTTTTCTGTTGACGACTAAATCTACATTTGAATGTACACATGTTCCACCACAAAAGGGTCCTTGCTGAGACTGTTTTACAGCAACACCGTGGCTCCGCTGGCGCTTAGCACAGCCCAAGATGATTGGTTTAAAGAAATGCGAAGAAACCAGAGTGAGTATGGAGGAAGATCTGACAATGCAAGACTAACTAACCATTAACCTGAAGGTTGTTTCCCAGTTTTATATTTTGTGTTAAAGCGACATGTCACAACTTGCCACGTGTTTGACATTAACCCTGTTGTTGATGTATGTTGATGTTCAAGTGTAACTTTCTGGCGTGGTTCTGACTTTAGTCGAGCATTAGTTTATCTATGCGAGCCATTGTTTTACTGCGGTTTCCGGGTTGAATGACATGTTTTCTAGGAACGGTGTGCAAACAATGTGCAACAAGCTTTGAGTAAAAGTGGTAGAATTTGTATTTCCCGACCAAGACTGGAGGCTGAACCTGGCACGTTCAGCTTTGACAAAATGTAGCTAAACTATAGGCTATATCTTTTATTTTTTTTTATTTTTTAAACGTATGCCATCAAAGTGTAATGACTTCTATGCATTGCATTTTTTAATTATGTTGTATTTGTAAAATATCACTTTTCTCTCTACATTTATATAGTACAGTATGTGCTAACAATGTACAATGCCCTCACAGAACTGATCCATGGCTAAGAATCAATCAATCAGCTTTTAAATCTTTTGGCTAAACGTGAACAAATGAGAGGTCACAGTAATTATGAGTTGCAGCAGGTGTTATGGTTCCATAATGGATGGCAACATTCGGCAAATTAACTATGTGCAGGCCATTAAACACACACAGTTGTCACGGCTGGGTTTGTATTAATTTCTACAGTTCACCTTGAGATTACTCTGTGGACACAGTGTGTGCTTCACTCAAATTGTCCAAAAAATAACGTAGATGGTTCCATACAACCATTACGATTACTCTTAATAAGTAAAATAAATGATCGGTTCACTACTTTTATAGAATTTTGGTGTATTATTCAATTTTATAGCATTATTCTTTTTTTTTTTATAAAAGAACGATGAAAAAATTAACAAGCTGTTCACATTTACCTATCAGATAGCACCCCTTTGCCATCACGCACTATTGGTTTTTAGTGTCCAACAACATGCAAACAGCAAAGTAAAGGGAGAATTGCTAAGGCTCTACTTTCCTTAATTAATTAATTAATCAGGGAAATGATGCGATTATTCGCAATTAAAAATTGTAATTGCTGCCCAGCTCTAATTTTTATGCATTTTTTTGGCATAATTTTAATATATTTTGATGTTATTTACTTATTATCATATTATTTTAGTGAGAACTCATAAATAACTACAAATAACTGAGTAAGGGAAATTTTATTTTAGTTTATGTTTTGTTACGCGTTTCTGAAATAAAATTCGGCCGATATATCAGCATGTCAGATTTCTAAATAACCAAATGTTCGTATTGGCCTTAAAAATCCTTTATCGGTCAGGCTCTTCTTTGACTTCAGTCATCCGATCCACCGAACAACACCAAACAAGAGTCAACAAAGAAAAGCTGTTTGGAATTGTAGAAGAATATTTGGCAAATATGTCATGGCCACAACCCACGTACTCAGCTCTGCTGCTCAACCCACAAATGTTCCTTACAAATGTGGCACCATATGAAAGGGAAATTATCAGGCTTTCCAATGGTATAAGGTTTATTGCCAAGAAGCATTGTTACAAAAAAGATATAAGCCACCAAACACAAATGTCCTTGCTTTTGGTGCATGGTTTATTTTACCATGTCAGAAAGTTTTTGAATCCCTTAGAAATTTTGAACATGTGCTTTTCTGGAAGCAATAATAACTTTTACATCCTGTTGCTCGCTGTTCTGTCTACCTTAATTTATAATATTTTATATTTTTAAATCAGTTACTACATAACAAAGCTCTGCTGAACACATCGGGACTTACAGTAAAAACACAGCAGGCACGTTACGGTTGCGTTTATTTCGGCGGCCATGTTATGTGTCATGTTATGTGTTGTGTGGCCATGTTATATGTTATGAATCTGTCTGTTCATACCATGCGCTGAGCGGCCTCATCGGACCACGCGCTGCAGCGGTCATTTCGGCATCTCCTCTATTTCTTGACACCACTGAATGTGTCAAGTAAGACAGAGATTGAGAAAGAGACGGATGGACGGACTGACACACACACACACGCAATATGATTTTACACACTTCTGGTAATGCAGTAAAGTTACACATATTGAAAAGCATCTTTCATTGTTTCTCTGAGGCTTTTGGGAAGCATTGGGAACCTGATCCACCCATAGCCATCCTTGGAACAACAAGCTCCTTATCTTCTGCCAAGAAGTGGGAAAAACGGCTGTTTTCTTTGGAATGGTGATTGCAAAAAGGTTAATTCATTCAGGAGAGACAAGTTTGCAGATGTGCAAATAAGACTATTGTACAACTCAATATAATACACAAAGTCTTTAAAGATTAGACTCCATCGCTTCACAAATCTTTTGTGTATCGGGGTAGAAAACCATCAGATGGAATCTAGACACCGGTGGTGGCCCAAAGGAGCCCAAAGACCAGACCTAAGGAGGCTGCAGACCGGTCAGCTGGAGTAGATGACTGGAGGTGGAAGGGGGGGTTGCTTGAGTAGATGACTGGAGGTGGAATGGGAGGTGGAGGGTTGCATCCTTTGATTTAGGAGTGCACTGAATAATAGTTAGGTCTTCCTGAAAGAATTTACGCTGAGCAAGCGTGAAAATATTTGCAAATTGTTAACTCTTGAAATGGCAAACCCATTAGGCTCAATGTGCATCCGCAAGCACGCTATGTACGGTGGAGCGAGCTAGAGAGTGACTGAAGAAAGGGAGAGCAAAGGACAAAGCCGTAAATTAGAGAAATAAATCATATTTCGCCCATTCATCACTAGAAATGTGACTGTAGCAAGCATCTCACTGGCACAAAAGTTACCCACATTCATATTCAAACAATATATCTAGCCACAAAAAAGGAGATGATACACCATTTTGTTGCATTGGTGTAAACTAGCAGCTTTTAGAATGTGTTGCACTTGTCTCGTCCAAAACCTTTGGTCTGTAATGGGTTTAAAGGAGAATTCTGGCCAATTTTTAAGTTAATCTTGATTGCTGTAAATATGCGAGTACAGTTGGTAGAAAAAAACCAACCGACCGTGAGGTCAACACGGAGTGGCTGCAGCTACGTTCAGGAGCTTCCACTCTGCTGAAGCAGCAGTGTTCGGGGCAGGTTTTAGAGAGCCTTTGTGCCTCTTAACAGACACAAAATGCTAGTAAAATTATGTGACAACAAGACGCGTTTTCAGCTCAGACATTGTTTAAATTTACCTACCCTGTCTCAATTCTGCGGGTAGCTAGCTCACCCTGTTTGCTATTAGCTGTTAGCTGCCGTCCGTGATGTTCAGCCAAGCTTTTGTGATAATCATCACACAGCAGTTCCGTGTGTATTCCATCCATTTTGTGTGTGATCAGTCTGGTGTTGGTGAGTAGGAGGCTTGGCAGTGTAGAACTTGGTATTTCCCTTAGCCTCGCTAGCAGTCCTGGCCAGCATCCTTGCTTCTGATTTCTCCCTGCCTAATAACTAATGTGTTTTGTCTATTCTAAAGCACCTTTGCTGTATATATTCCTATATTCTTTTTTGTTTTAGTATGTATTGTCACTTTTGTCCTGAGGATTAAAACTGTTTTGTAGTCATGCTTTGTATTTCATTTTTTGGAATTTTGTTGTTATTCCTCAGGATGTGAGTCTGGTTGTAGTGTTTTTTTCTTTTGCCAGTGTGTTCTTATTCCATGCTCTTAAAAAAATTACACACACATACACACACACACACACACACACACAGACGCTAAATTATCACGTGTGTGTCTGCTGACACAAACTCAGGTGCAAACCTGTTAACACAGACTCAGAGTTGCTACAACATACTGTTCACTCAGCCTTTCTGGCATGCGATGACAAACACACACACACACGCATACTTCTAAATTCCACTCCCTCTGGCTCTGCGCTCGCATCTTTAGTTAATTGAAAACTGACTGAATTGAACAAACAATCCAGTAAGTGGTTTTCAAACACGATGCTTAGCAAATCCTCAGAAACTGAGAGGCAATGATTATCGACCAAACCACCGGAAAAAGCAGATGCACTGTGCCACTTTATGTCAAAGGAAGTGCCCATTCATTTTCTGAGCCATACTAAAGACAACTTAAGATAACAAGATTGGAACAGGCCATTACAGCGCAGTTAAAGCAGAGCGAGGTCTGTGAATCCCAACTGCACAAAGGTGGGAATTTTTTACTCTGAACCACACGCCGGAAAAAATCTTCATCCTCTGGGAACCACAGCTCTGGACTGAATGACAAGGAAACGGAAACAATGGTGGTACTGAAAGTGTGACTTTTAGTATTTCAAATGCAATATATCACCATCAAACTG
This sequence comes from Etheostoma cragini, assembly GCF_013103735.1. Lineage (NCBI taxonomy): Eukaryota > Metazoa > Chordata > Actinopteri > Perciformes > Percidae > Etheostoma > Etheostoma cragini. The sequence continues at coordinate 2,775,530 of NC_048426.1, read as the reverse complement.
CAATATATATATATTGTGAAAGTATAATTAGGCTGACTTAGCCCGTTTCTGGCCTCTACACCACAGTTGAAACTCTGTAGTAGTGGATTGGATATTGTGGGAAATTGAAAAGCTTGCTTAACAACCATCAAACATAAGAGGGCCCTGTTTTGTCAGTGTGAAAATACCTACAATAAAAACATTTTTCTCTCTCATTGGCAGTATGGGTAAATGGCTAAATCAATCTCACAATGTCTTCCTTTCTTCATCCAACCAAAGATAAATTAATTATAATACGGAAGCACATATTCTGTTTGAACAACCAGGTTTATTAAGTAATGTGTTGTTGAAAAAATCTAATATGACGATATTTTTGACCAAATACCTCGACATCGATACCGCCCCGATATTGTGGTGTTGACTATTGGTGCTTTCACAAAATATTTGCACAATGAGAATTTAGAGAACTATTCATCAGTAATGTGGATATAATAACTAAGTGGGTAAAGGCAAATAATAGAACAGTTATAACAGCCTCGGAAGTTCAGAAAATGACATCACTTCACTGTAACGCAGCCTTTAAAAACAGGTTTTCACTCCCATTTTGATCCTGATACTAATCCACTAATGCCATATTATGATATTACAACGTCCAAATTCTGAGACGATATCTAGTCTCATATCTCAATATGGATATAATATCGTATATTGCCCAGCTCTACTTCCAGTAGTTCTTTGGGTGCCTAAAGACACTTGTGTCATGTTACAATCTACAAAGACACTTTGGTCAAAAGATGTGATTGGGGTTTGTTACACTTTGCAACTGCATGTCAGTAGCAGAATTGGATAGCTATTTGATATCAACACAATGTTTTCCCTCCCATTTTAGATCCTGATACTAATCCAGTTAAATGACAAATTAGATGAAGCTGCACAGAAACCTGTCAAGCATGATATATGGTTGACGGAGGCTCCCCGCAGAGCTTCCGGCGTTTTTTGTCGTTGGTGTGTGCGTCAATCTCTTAAAGAGAATAGCAGGGCCAACATGTGTGTGTGCATGGGGAGTGTGTAGAGACAGCGCAATAACAGAACTTCTGTCGGTAAGGGTCAAGACAAAATGGTTAGACAAATTCAAGTCAAGAAAATAAGACCAATTACAAAAACGTCTAAGTCACAGTGTCATGTCCTGCCTCCTGAACGCTCTACCAAGGCTCATCCCCTTGTCTAAACCAAATGAAGTATTTCCTGGAAGTAAAAATGCATCTTAAATGGATAATCACCTTTTGGGTGCTACACGTGAGAAAGGAAAACTTGTCAGGACATGATTTTCTGGACATTGTCCAGAGGTCAAATGAGAAAACTACACCTTTGTCTATTCAAAGGCAATATTAAAAGACATGTTATTCTATTTAGGAAGCTTGCAGTTGATAATAATGATGCAGTTCACCTGCAATTACTTACATTGACTGTCATGATTGAAATAAGTAGATTTAATGCTGTGGCAACTGAAACTTCGGGCTGCAGTTCTTAGGGTTTGTCAATAGAAGATCTTTCTTTTCACAGCTTTGCCTTTGTTGCCTTTGTGCAGAGCATGACTTGCTAACCCTTTGTGCCATATGAAGACCTTTTCTCAGTTACTTTATCTTTTACCATCAGATAATTGTGTGACATTTCACAGATGAAAACATCTTGGAAAAGGGAAAAAGTCACTGGGTTCACTTGAACATCCGCAAATGTTATAGACATTTGTTGAATTCTTTGACACCATTCATCCTTCAGAAAGATAACATCTTAAGAATGAATTACAGGATTATGTGACCTCAAATGCCTTTATACAGCTAAAACTCATGTGAAGGCAAATGAAAGGTCAAAGCATTTAAAACACTGCTCTTTTCTTCTCTTCTCTTCCGTGGCGTCTCAATTCCTGCAGAATCTTTACAGGAAGTTGCCAGGGAAACCTTCAGATAGGGGCGTACAACCAGGAGCCTCTCCTTACCATCAAAGCCACATTGCCCACTCATGCAGGTTTTCTTGATGAGTCACTCGTACAGCCCATGAGCCCCCACGGCTATGTGTAAAAGATGTTCACTTAATGCCAAAGTATTTCACCCTTTGCTGTATCACTCTCGGTCTCAACGCCTGCTGTTTGCCCAGACAAGCACAGGTAGACACGACAAAGGTGGCGTGTTTAGGCAGGGAAGAGGCTTTAGCTCACTGACAGTAATGTTCAAAAGGGGAACAAAGAAGCACACCTCACAGAATTAATCACGTGTAACTCTCTGTCAAACCAAGTTGTCTTCTTCTTTCATTGGGGATCAGCGACCAAGAGCAAAAGTGGTTTTGATTTGAGTAAGTGTTGGAGTCTATTGGCTGCAGCGGTTTGTTTTGGCAGGTATTTATGAGGGTGATCACCAGATTAATACTGACGCCATAGAAAAATCAAAATGTGCTGGATCTCTATGGTCTATGGACACTGACAGAAATTTTTTGAGTTGTAGACTTCCAAACTTCTTTATGGCCTACTTTATTTCCTCAGACTTTTTTTTCTTAAAGTTGCACCTACAGGCCATTTTCTGACATTAGAGAAAATGTTGCATTTATGTGTTCAGTCACAATGCATTTGAACAACACTACATGCATTTAGAAGTATCTTAGTTCAACAGAGTTTGGGTTACTTGTTTTCCAATCAGGTTAGTGCAAGTGCAATTAGGGCACTCGGGAAGCTCACATCTTACAACAAAAATGAAACTGATCTACTCTTCCTCAGAAATTGCTACACCCAGTGGTGGTTGGGGTCGGCTGGCTGTGAGTTTCTGTTTTGTTTTCCAGTTTGTTAGTTCCTGTTTACCCTGCCTCTCTCTGTGTCTACTGTATTTTCCCCCTTCCCCTCCTGCCTACTGCTAACAGCTGACTACGCACACCTGTTCATCACTCCACCATCACCACACCTGCCAGCTATCTACCATCAAGCCCAGCACCTCAATCCCGGATCCACTCACCATCTTTGCTTATCATTGTCTCAGCCACCCTGATGATACTCGCTGCAAGCGCTCAGATGCAGCCATTGTCTGCACACCTCTCCACTGTCTCCTGTCAGCTGCCCTCAACACTCGGTTCCCTCCTGCTCCATCCCGTCTCCGCTCCCGCGTCCAGCCTTCCCCTCTTGGAATCCTCTTGCTCCCCGGATTCCATTGCCTCCTCCTGGGTTCCCTTGGCCCCGGTTCTCCCGGGCTCCCTGAGCTCCTCACCATCCTTCTTCAGCCCACTGTTTCTTCCCCATCCTATCCCGGCCCTTGTGCTCCCCGAGTTCCCTTGCCATTGTCCCCTAGCTCTCTTATCCCTTGCCATCCCATCCCAGCCCTCTTATCCCTCGCCATCCAATCCCAGCCCTCGTGCTCCCCGAGCTCCCTTGCCATCGTCCCCCACTGCTCTGATCCCTCACCATCCTACCCCAGCCCTCTGATCCCTCGCCATCCCATCCCAGCCCTCGTGCCCTCACTCCTGTTCTTGGCATCCACCTCCCCACACCTCCCTTTCCCAGTATTATTTAATAACCCTTATTTTGTTAAGTCTTGCATTCGGGTCTGTTCTGTCTCCTTCATAACACACTCTTTCACCAAGTTTAATGAAAAATGGGCCAGTACCTTTTCTGTAATCCTGCCCGACCGACAGAGAGACAAGCCAACAAACCAAAATGAAAACATGGCTTCCTTGGTGGAGGTAATTAGGACCATTGTAATTGTACAGTAAACATTTTGTACTTGGATTTTCTTAGATTTTCCAGATGGAGCACTGCGTTAGTCACTGAAGTCTGTCTTGCATCAGCAAATTAATTCATGTTTCACCATCAGTGGCTCAACTATCAGCAGATGGCTACCAGCTACCAAACTCGATTCAAATGTTATCAGAAAAAAGCCTCAGAAAAAGATGGCCGCACACCAGCATCTCCTGCCGACAAACAGAAATAATGGCAGAAAAAAAGGTTTCTGTCTCTTACAACAGGATGTTTTTCTCTTGTTTTTCCAGAGGATCAGCAACGAATTACACCAAACTCTCGAGTTTGTGTTGGCAGTCTACCAGCCTGGGAAAGGATAATCATTAGATCAAGGAAGAGAATCCATGGTAAAATACAAAAATACGTCTCCCACGCAGTGGATCATCTCTGTGAATTGAAGTTGTTGATGTTCCGGTCTGAGGCCATTTGTGAAGAAAGAATAATTGGTGGATGTAAAGAACCACTTGGAAACACCAAGCTCATTTTCTTGTCCAAAGACGTGACTTATAGGGATTTGTCTCCTGAACAATCAAGAAAGGTGATTGTACAATTGTGGTGCACTCCTTGATAGTTTGTTGTGGTTTCACCAGATTCACCACAGCAAACATCAAATTACTGAACAGCTGGTTCCCACACGGTCGATCGGCAAACTGTCCTAATAAAAAAGTGCGAGTGCACCCAATTCATTTGTGGACGTCTGTCTAAAGCTGATGTGCAGATCTGGAGTCAGTGGCAATCCACTCTATCATGTTTCCAGGTAACAGATCCAAACAGAACAGACTAATGTTCTCTCTGGGAAGGGTGATGTGAGAAGGGATCAGTGGTGATTAAGCATTGTGGCCAGTAGTCATTGGTTTAGTGTTTGGTGTACAAAGTTCACCAAGGTAACATCGTCAATTACAGTAAAGATGTATGTTCACTTTTAAAGACTTGAATTGGCAATGTGTATACATGATAACATGATTAGCTCATTCAGCTGAAGCCTTTTTCATGCAAGAACCAACCAAATTTAGACAATTTTTTGTCCATCCGTCCCTAGGGATTGATAACATAAAATAACATCCAGCATTTTTGGCAGCCAACTCTTAAATCCCCAACGGTAGGTCTATATCCATGACGTTCCAATTGTGAGAATGCTCCGTTGCCGCAGGAAATTCGGATGGCTTTTATTTCGACGGGATGTCTGTTACCTTGCGCTTTCTTACGAATTCTAACCTATGGTGGATTTCTGAGGACTATGGTTACCTGGTCCTCAGATCTCTGCAGGGTAAATCCAGACAGCTAGCTAGACTATCTGTCCAATCCGAGTTTTCTGTTACACAGCTAATATAGCCTTTGAACGCACACATGTTCAATAAAACAAGTCCCTTCCCGAGGCTATTTCTGGCTTAGCGCCACCCAAGACGATTGTGATTGGTTTAAAGAAATGCCAATAAATCAGTGTATGTTTTTTTTTCCCATCCCAGAATGCTGTGTGGACTAGCGAAGCCTCATTCTGCAGAGCTGTGGAGGAAGGTCTGGCAATGCGAGACTAGTTCATTGTTGAATGTACCACACAACAACAGTTGTATAATGTAGAAATGTGACAGTGTTGACTTTACTTCTTGCAAGCAAGCTTAACATCTCAGCATGTAATTTATATATACATATCATATGTGTTCTTTGCCCATGTGTCTGATCTGAAACATTCACCTTTCAGGAGACGTGTGTGATGATTTCATGAGTTCTGTCTAGTCAGTGTGAGTGAGTAACCTCAGGCAGACGTTCAATAAAGTGAGTACATGAATATCAGCCACACTGTCATCATTACTTTGCTCTGAGACACACTCACAAATAACAGCTGCTGCAGACCTCAAGCCCAGCCGCTGTCTTAACAGCATGAATAATAACGCAAACTCACACACACACACACACACACACACGTATCTATGCTGGTGTTGTAATCTCAGCTTTGCATTTGTAAAACTCACATATAAATGGCCAAGAAAGTCAAACTAAAAGCAGTGACATTAAGTATATTTACATTTAATCAAGTCCTCCACTTTAACATTTCAAAGATAATTGTACATTATAAATCAGTGTTGTACACTGGATGTGTACGAGTCTGGCTTTAGTTCTTATTTTATTCATCCATCCATCATACAGTTTATCCTTTGCAGTTTTCTGGAACTGGAGCCGTTGCTTTCAGACTAAAATACACAAGAAGAACTTGACAAAAGTCACTTCTTATTTTTAATCAATTTTACGTTAGATTTTGATTATTTCATATCATGAAAGAGCCAAGGTGCAAAGACAGGGACAGAGAGGTAACTTTAAAGAAACAATACCGGATAAGGGTGTATTATTTTTAGCCAGACAATTAGCATTTCCTGGCACTGCCACCAACAATGTACTAATGTCCTATCCTTTGAGACACATTTTACACAAGCGTCTGGTTTATTGTCATTAGATCGGAGTAAGGAAGTAACACATACAGATTATCCGTTTTCAACCTATTGATAATCTGATTTTGGGCAACATGACCTATCAACCGCACCTCTGAGGATTCCTTTGCTTTGCCCAACATGAAATGATTCAAATATGATATCTGGCCGTGGCCTGGAAGCTGGTAGAAGAGAGCCTGCTTAGGACAAGACAGGAGGGCTTTATATAAGTGACTGTTTACTAATCCTGAATCACTTAAAATGTGTGGGGGTCTCTTCAGGGTCACTTCTAACGTCGATAAAATGCACAATTCCCAAATGAAAAAAACCTGATATGATATGATGTGAAGCTCAGCGTACATTCTTTCAGGAAGACTTCTTAACTTCATCCACCTCTCTCTCTTCCTAACACTGAACAGCTGTTTTGAGGTGTTCACTTGCTGTTAAACCAATCAGGAGCTGCCATGAATTTCACAAGCCAATCACAGCATGACATCCCTTCTTTACATCTGATTGTCTCTCTGCTTCTGTCAGCTGTCATTTCAAGCAAAGCTTGCAACCCTCCTCCTCCCCTTCCACCTCCGATTATCAACACCCTTGGCAATCTGGGTCTTCCTCCAGCAGACCGCTCCTGTCGGCTCCTCCATCCGGTCTTCAGGCTCCTTCACCAACATTGTCTGGTCTCCATATTTCTCATTATGTTATAGATCAACACATTCTCATGAACAGGTTTGAATGATATTGTAAGAAAAGTCATGCAGACTAAAACGTATGACATCACGTGAAAACTAGGAGACCGAACATGTAAATCACACAAACTACAGTGCTTAACTTTTTGCATCTTTTCTAACGGTTAATGACATCAAGCTGGATGGATTAAACTTCCCAAAAGCAAAGAGGCTCACACTCCTCTTTACCTACAGCCCCTTGTTATGACTGATGAGCAAATGCTGATAAAAGGACAGTTTTATGTTTGATAGTCATGTCGTTGTACCGTGCCGAAGGACTTGCTCATCAGAAAAAAATCAGATAGTTAGAGCCATAAACTGAAATAAGTGAAAATCCGGTTATTAAGGATAAATCATCTTTCAAAAAATGTATATGCAGAGGCATCTATCTGGCAGGCAGATGAAAGATGAAATACTGAAAAGTAACTCTATAAAAGTCTTGTATGATTCTCTTTAAATATTATTCCCGTTGTGTTTTATAATTGTTTTGCTATAAAAAATAGTTTGTTCTGTGCAAATTAGTTTTAGATTGTGGATTATTTATAATGTGACAGTTAGTAAGAGTGCCTGTTAGTTTGATCTCCTGTTTATGGAAAATATACACGTGTGTATTACATGAATGTGTTTGTTTGCGGGTGTGGATAAGTGTATTGCATATTGATGATTGGTGATTTTACATTTATTCTTGTAATAGAATGTCTGTGATGTAATGTGTCACAGACATGTATTGTGTGTCTAGTGTGGACCCCAGGAAGAGTAGCCAGCTGCTAGGGTATCACCTAATAAACAATAAACCTCTCAAGGCTCACCGCTTTACAAACACAAGGGGGATATAATATGATAAATTAGCCTGGAGGTCAAAGTTTGACACATTAAATGACGTAAAAAAGAAAAAGGACAGGTGATGACACTTGATGCTTACGCTGGGTCTCCAGCTGTTACAGCACTCGGCCTCAGAAGAGGTATGCAGCCATCACTGCTTGTAATGTTTTCACTCCTCACCACATGGATCTGGTAGCTATTTCCTGTTTGACTGGATTCACACATGCAACAATAAAAGACTATGACTTCAAGGCTGTGTTTTTACTGATATCACAGCAGTCGGAACAGGGTGGCTACACAACGTTTTTACTTACAATCAAATCCAAGCCAAAAACTGAATTTATTGACTGAATGAGGATTGATCTCACCAAAAATGATAATTTAATTTAGCTATATTCTGTAATATAATATATTCTTACACTAGCAGCAGGGTTTGATGTCATCCGCCTGTCAGTCAGTTCAACTATTTCAGCAACAACATATTACCTTAACATTTTCTGGCCAGAAAGCCTCAACATTGAATGATCTTTCCTAAAGTGCATGTTTCAAACTTAAGCATATCAATTTAGCTTCACAATAAATGTCGGCCCACCTAGTTTTTGTAGCTTTTTCAATATTTTGTCCTATTTTCTGAAGTTGTTGTCACTTTTGCCGATGTTTTTGGCACATTTTTCAATGTTTTTGCCAACATTTTCTTTTCTTTTTCAACGTCATTTGGCCACTTTTCCAATTTTCCAGTTCTTTGGTAAAGTTACTTTTTGGGGGCTTTATGTCGACCAAATTATAAGGGAGAAGGCCATATGAGACATGCAATAATACAGTCAAAGATGCTTGACTTTTTCAATGCAATAAAAGCATGTGGATAAACTAAACATTCTGTATTTCTAGTTTTCCAGTGTGGCCCTTAGTGATAGTGAGTTTGAGTGTGAGCAGGGGTGCTCTAGAGCCACTGCATCATGTACACAGGAAGTGTAACCCTAAATTTCCCCAGGATGCGTAACGGCTGCGAAACGGCTCCGCCGTCCGTCAACACCCACTAGGGCCAGATTTGTTGCGGAACGGCTGCAGCCATGACTGACAGCTAAAATCACGAGGACCGACAAAATCTTGCAAATTCAGTTAGAACAGAACCACAAAACCAACAACAGTTAGTTTCCATCAAGAGGCTGGGACGGAGTCGGTACGCAGCCGTTCAGCAGTCAGTAGAAGTACACACGTCAACTTTAATGGAAACCAAATGACTCCGCCACCGTTACCGAGTTGATCCGCAGCCGTTATGCATCCTCTGGATGTTGTGGGTAAAACTGTAACGGACAGATAGGCCTTGCAGAAAGTAAATTATTCTCACTCTTTTGATTTTAACAATTTTATGAGCTGTAAACTGCTGGTGAGACTCAATATACTCATATTACCAATTGTAAGGTTAAAGGTGTAGCTCATTGTGACGAACCCACAGATAATTCACCTGACTATTTAACGTCTCCTTAGCCTCTTTGAAATCAGGGTTTTAGCGCCCAAAACTTTATTACAATGTACGATTTGGTAAAAATAACTTTCTTTCTGCTCCACGACGCACTGGCACTTAGGTTATTTCACGTAGAGTTTTCCTAAAAAAGGCACACCATATTCTTGTCGGAGACAATGTTCAAACAGTAGCCGTGTTTCCATTCATGTATTTCTTTTGCACAGTTTGAAGCATCGCATTAGAAAAGCTGAATGGAAACAGCTTATTTTAATGAAGCTTTCTTAGTTGTGCAATAACATTTTGACTAGGCTAAGGTTTACAAGTGTTTTAATATAAACCAGAATCTTTTACCCAAACTTAACTAATCGTTTCGGTGCCTAAACTTAACTTTTGTCGCCGCATAAATGTAAATGTGCTGTATTTATATAGCGCTTTTCCAGTCTTAACAACTGCTCAAAGCGCTTTTACATCTACAGGGAACATCCACCATTCACACACATTCATACACTGTGGCTGGGGCTGCCGTACAAGGTGCCACCTGCTCATCAGATAAACATTCACACACATTCACATGCCGATGTGCAGCACCGGGGGCAACTCAGGGTTCAGTGTCTTGCCCAAGGACACTTCGACAATGACTGCAGGGGCGGGGATCAAACCACCAACCTTCCGATTGGCAGGCAACCACTCTACCACTGAGCCACAGCCGCCCATAACACTCACTTTTCCTAAATTTAACAGTAATCTCTACCAAAATACCCGGCAGCACGTGGTGCTCTTTACCCAGCTCACAGTCAACTATGCTTGGGTAACCGAACCGCCAACTACCACTGACCTGACGGAGCACCATGCGGAGCACCATGAGGACCAGCGCAGCCAGCGGAGCTCTGCAGCTGATGTCACGAGACCAGCCGGTGTGGAAACGCACTTTATTCACATTTAATACTTGCAACATTTTAAAAGTTCCCTTGACATTTGCTTGACAATTCAATGGAAACACAGCTAGCACATGTGTAATGCTTTAAAAAAAAAACATCATCAGAATTAAAATCGTTTTAAAGCATTGAATTCATGAGAGTTGCCCTTTGCCAACCAAATACTAACGCTTACGGATTCAGTCATCTGCATCTTTGAAGTTTTGACTGACAAATTCCTGAAAACGGGTCAGGATTTGAAATAAAAAGCCTTCTTTTTTTCCTCATGAGTGGATCAAGCCTTCCTCTGGTGTGGACGTTTCTCTGGGAGGATGAAGAAACCGACCCGCCAGTCGTCATCACTGATGCAGTGTGTGTGTGTGTGTGTGTGTGTGTGTGTGTGTGTGTGTGTGTGTGTGTGTGTTTGAGAATCAGAAGCAGGTGTGTGTTGTGCTGGTAAAAATAGTGCCGATCTGGTGTCCAGCTGTATCTGGAAGGTGACCGTCTGGAAACCTGAGCTGCAGCTGAACAATGTGCTCATATCAGATGATGCTCAAACAGGTTTTCTTTGTTGCCTGAGATGTCAGAAAGTAGGCTAGGCACCATTATTAAGAATATTGATAACAATCTAAGGAAGAGTCACATGATCGTCTCGACAGAGATAGCGGCAAAAAGTGTAGCTCCTGGCCCAACCTTGCCAATAGTTGTGTTAAATGGCTATGCTCTGCGGTTCCCTGCTGCATCCTGCTACATCCTGCTACGCTCTGCGGTGCCCTGCTACATCCTGCTACACTCTGTGATGCCCTGTTACATCCTGCTACACTCTGCGGTGCCCTGTTACATCCTGCTACACTCTGCGCTGTCCTGCTACATCCTGCTACGCTCTGCGGTGCCCTGCTATATCCTGCTACACTCTGTGGTTCCCTGCTACATCCTGCCACGCTCTGCGGTGCCTTGCTACATTCTGTTACGCTCTGCGGTGCCCTGTTACACCCTGCTATGCTCTGCGCTGTCCTGCGACATCCTCAGGGCTGCCAACTTTTCCAAAAAACCTTGGAGTGAGATTTGGGGGGCCAACCGATATTTTGCAGCGTACAAAGCAATTTATTTGGGTCTTCATCCTTTAGGGTTTAAATTGGGATTTGTTATATGTGGGGGGATGGGGCTCTCCCTAGGGGGGTCTGGGGGTATGCTCCCCCAGGAAAAAACTTTGAAAAATAAACCACTTATAAAACAAAGCACTTTCTGGAGAGTTATTTTGCAAAAAATGGAGAGATCAAGTCTTACATGATATGTGCAAAACTGTAGGGTTAAGAGCCTTTGTGTTGTTGTAGTATCAACAGGTTTTAGGGCATTTAGCATTTCCATTATTAACATTATTAACTTCTTATGATATAAGAACTGACCCAGACAATGTGCCAAACATAATGAGCCACATGAAGAGACAGAAGCATATGTCAGCAACAGCTGAGAAGACTTGGGTCTGTGGTGAACAGGTCCAGGGGTCCCTGCCTGGTGTAGGGACCAGGTCCAGGGTCCCTGGTGTAGGGACCTGGGACCCAAAGTTAAATTAATGTTGAGGGATCAGCTAAGAACACTGAAATTCTAAAGAATGAGAACCACTGATTTACATAAATTCTAATCCTTTAACCTTTGTGCCAAGGCTCAGTAATGTTTGGCCCTCATCCTCTGGGCCCCACTTACTCTATTTACTTTTTTGGGAAAATAAAGACTATTTGTTCATTTTATAAAACATTGAATGAATTATTTACAGTTACATTTAGAGATGCAGAGAGGTTAGAGAAGCACAATAATGGCCCAAGGTTGCAGTGTAGTGTATATATAGTGTAGTATATATAGTATCGTATATATAGTATAGTATATATAGTATCGTAGATATATAGTATAGTATATATAGTATTGTATATATAGTATAGTATAGCTCAGATGTGTTTCATCAGATTTTGGTTAATGTTTACAACTTTGTGCACATTCAAAATATAACTCCTCCCACCTCTGTTGTCCGAGATTTGGAGAGTTGTAGTTGTTATATAGTCTGCTGTGCATGTTACTGCTCCGCTGATATGGTGGATCTCATTCAGACTGTCTGACAGACACAGAGGCCCATTTGGGTCTCTGGTCTCTAACTATACGCTGCTCTTCATCGGAGGTCTACACGGATGCAACAGGTCACTGTCCACAGCAGAGCATGTCCACTAACATGAACTGACGCTGCTCACCTCTACCTTTACAGAGAGAGAGGTCACGAAGCGACGGACGGTCTGTGAAACTCAGAGCTCATACCTGAAGCCGGGAAAGTGCACCTAGGATGGCTCGTGAAAAAAAATGTTCTCAGTTTTCGACAATTCGAAAATTCCACGGACAGGGAGCGCTCTAGAACCCCCTCACAGTCTCTGAAAGCACAACTAGTCGATCATAAGTAGCTCAACAGCTAGATCTACAGATAAACTCATCTTTCAGAAATTTGACTGACCGGGTTGACACTTCAGCTTGAGAAATCGGGGGTGTGGCGTGTGAGCGTGTAAAACCGGTCAAATGCGTGTGTCTCACGGCCAATGCGTGAGAGTTGGCAGCCCTGCATCCTGCTAAGATCTGCGGTGCCCCGCTTTATCCTGCTACGATCTTTGATGCCCTGTTACATCCTGCAAAGCTCTACAATGCCCTGATTCATCCTGCAAAGCTCTGCGGTGCCCTGCTATATCCTGCTAAGCTCCGCGGTGCTCTGTTACATCCTGCTACGCTCTGTGATGCCCTGTTACATCCTGCTACGCTCTGCGGTGCCCTGTTACATCCTGCTACGCTCTGCTGTGTCCTGCTACATCATGCTACGCTCTGCTGTGTCTTGTAATACCATGCTGTGCCCTGCATTGCCATGAACTACTACAAAAAACTATTTTTAATCACTATCTTTTACTGTTACTTGAACACACTTCAATTAGACCAAATTAGCTCCACCCAGACCAAACCCCCTCTTTAGCTAAGCTTATGTAAAGCTCTATGTGACTTTCAGGTAGGTAATTGTGTTAAGTCTGTTTATACTTTCAAGGTGTTTTTAAATTTTGACTTGTATATTTTGCAGTCTGGTGGAATGAAGTCTCCCTTAGCCTACTGAGTTCATTTGAGTAAAGGCAAGAGTAACTTAAAGCAGCAAGTCTTTTATGATCACCACCTGAGCTAAATGTTATAACAATTGTAATACTTGTAACTGTAATTTAAACATTAATGTAATCTTCTGTCTGAATTGTAGGTTGTCAGCGTCTGTTTGGCCTAAGTTCAGTTGTCTTTGAATTTTAATCATTTTATTACCTAGTACCTTTGTTAGTGCCTTTGTTAGGACACTCTTCCTATTTGATTTGCTTGTATTTTAGGTTATCAACTGGCTTATTGTTTTTCTGATTTTTGTCATTTTTTTATTTTGCTTTCCAGTGGAGCTAGTAGGCTATGGGGCGCCGTTTGTAAAGCGGCTCATGCTGAAAATAACAGCAACATTTTCTCACATTTAGCTTTAAATAATGTTTAAAAAACTGCCATGAAATTGTGAGGGTCACTTTATGCACATTTACAACAATATTTGTCAACTTGGAAATATTTTAAATTGTTAAATCCAAACATTAAATGTTACACCTAAATGTTAAATGTTAAATCTAAATGCTATATCTAAATCTAAATGTTAAATCTAAATCTAAATGTTAAATCTAAATCTAAATCTAAATGTCAAATCTAAATATTTAATCTAAATCTAAATGTAAATGTTAAATCTAAATCTAAATGTTAAATCTAAATATTCAATCTAAATCTAAATGTTAAATCTAAATATTAAATCTAAATCTAAATGTTAAATCTAAACTGACTCAACTGACCTGCAAAAGTGTGTATTTTGCTGGAAATGTGTTCATGTGTCCGAAGCAAGTATTAATACCAATGACCCAACCAAACTAAAAAGTCCTTACACCATTGTTTATACCACAATATTGAAACTGCTGTGTGGTGTTGTCCATATTAAACAGTTCACTCTGTAAGTACAGTGTAATAAACAAAGCACATTCCCTACGTGACTAAGTTACAAATTATTGTCATCTCTGATCTGACAAATGTGCCAAACAACTGAGAAGAACTGTACTGTTGTGAGCCGGGAAAACCAAATACCAGATTAATTATACAGCTTCATACAGGTATTTGTAGGATATATTTGTATTTGTATGTTTATATGATATAAAATATGTTTGGACTGACTGACACAAGTCATGTTTGTTTTCACTGAAGTTCACATCTAGGTAGTTGTATGGGTAGTTATAGAGTATGGCCTTTACTCAGAATATACCCATTTATAAGTGTGTATGTTCCAGTTTTGGAGGAATTAATTTCACATGTGCATTAAAGTGTTTTCCCGAGTTTGAATGAATGATGATGAATGTATGAATAATAGCTCATAGCTTAGCTTTATTTTCCCAACTGCAATAACTGCAGACCTCTTACTTATGTAAGCATGAAATGACATAGATTGTTGAAATGCAACCTTTTATCAAGTAATAAAAACCCATTTATAATCCATCCGGGAAATAGTAGGCCGGACTCTTGTCAGCAGATTGTCAAATTGCTCCCTGTTGAGCCAAAATTACCCCTGGAAACCGGTCACAGTAAAAGCAAAGCTGCTTCACCAGCCGGAATTCCCCCAACTTATCTCTGGACCTGAGGGTCTCGTGCACCCACATCATTCTTGCTGCTGACTTCCTCCGAATATCCTCATAACCAGGGCAAGAGCCAAGGCTTTCTTTTGGTTTAAACAGGAACATCTTCACAAACAAATTGCTACTGGAATCGCTGTGTATCCCGTGTGTACCCTACACAATGTCGCATGTACTCGACGTCTGATGTAAACACCGGACGCAGACATGACGTGCATTCAAATATTGCCGCATGTATGATGTAAATTTAGAAACTATTGCTTGTTTTGCGCTGAGCCTGGCGGCTAGCATAACAAATATATTTTGGGAATAGTTTTTTTTAGAAAGCCCCTCTCAATCTCTGCCTTCCCTTCGATCCCTATGCAAGGAGCATGGAAGCACATCAGGCGTTAAAATTAAGTCTGCACTCCTTCATTTAAATGATTCTGCTCGCAATTCAAACATATCTGCTAACATCCCCATTGTCAAACAGTTTAAGTAGTTAGGCATTGAGGCTTTCCCTATCTTAAACTCAATTGTTAAGTATAACTATTATGGTGCTCTGAACAACATTATGAAAGACATGGAAAGATGGAAGGATCTCCCCATGTCTGTTCATAACTGTATATCTATGGTTCAAATGAATTTGTTACCCAGGATTAATTTTGTGAGCTCTATGCTACTTCTTTCCCCTCATTTTGGTTATTGGTATGAATTACAATCAGCAGTACCTAAGTTTATCTGGATCTGGATCATGATTTAGGATGTTAGGAAAGAGGATGGCAGTCTTTCAGTTTCCAGCTTTAAACATTACTATTGGTCCTTTGTGTTAAGACCCCTCCTTACCTAGTTTAACCCAGATGTGTCTGTTTGCTGGCGTACCGTTAAAAATGCTATGACAGAGCCTTGGTCACTCCATGGTGTTCTTTCTGCCAATATCTCGAATAAACAGTGCCAGCAACACTATGGCCCCTTTAACTCTCATCTTTTCAAAACTTGGAGATTGGCAGAAACATATTGCCATATAGTATGTAACTGGTACATGTTTTCTCCATTATTCAATAATAAAGCACTCCTGATTGGTGGGAGGCTGATAACAGCACAAAAATGAGAGCTTTCTAAAAGAAATTTTTAGAGAGGTTGTCTTGTTACTTTTTTCTGACAACAAAATGCTTTAAATTTACACATTTGTCTTTTTTCTTTAAGCTTCAATTAAGATCAGCACTCAAGGCACACAGTTTCCCCTGGCAGAGGCCTCTGGCCATCCATCCTATGTGGAAGTGTTTTACTATGCAGCCAAAAACCTGTGGTAAGGTATCTAGGCTTTATCAGATCTTGGTGATGTCTGGCCACTTTGGCCTTCCTATTGAGAGGATCTGGATGCACGATTGCCCAGGCCTACAGACCTGTGCCACAGCCTTCCTGCTTCTATCTGTGTGCGTGTTGGGTCCCTTTTGTCTTATGCTCCATGTCAAAGCCTCTTGTTTGTTTGGGTGTTTGTCTGTGTCTCTTTCTGTATGTCTTGATTGTGAGCTGCAGACATTGCTCTTGCTGGTGTGTTTTTGTTGTGTCTCCCTCCTTCCCATATTTTCTCTCTTTACTTTGGTGTGGAAACATTTAATCCCAAGGAAGTTTTGTGGAAAAGGTGCATTGTGCCGTCTTTGATATGTGTAGTGTGTTGTTTCGTATATTTTCATCTTGCCCATCTAACCCTAACCCAATGTTTGAGATGATGAAATACAATTAATGAAGGCATGTTTAAGTAACAATTTAATGTGTAGGTTTATCTTATCAGATGCCAAAACATGCATATTAATGTTACTGCCTGTTCCATCACTATTCAGAGCGGTTTCCTTTCAATATATCAAAAAAGTTACTGATCAAATCGGCAATGGTCTCCAACAGCTATGTGTGAAAGATACACACAACTTTAGCATATCTTTTTCATTAGATCCAAATTGGTGATTAGTTAGTTTCACTTTCGGTTACATACACTTGTGAGTTGACGGCAAGTATCGTTGCAATGGTTACCTTTCAGAATGAGAAAATTTGCTGATTTAAACAAATGTCAACCAGTCAGAAATTTAGAATTGTCCATGATGATGGCATTTCTTTTCATTCATCCTGGCATAAGGTTCACTTCCAAAGAATACATTTGACCTAAAGTGAAATCTAATAGTACGATTTGCTTTGGAAACAATCAGTTCAATTGAAAAAAAGGTTGAATGTTGATGCCAAATCTCCCATGCGCATACCTCTGCAGTTATTCTTTCGACCTTGTGTTACGAGCTCTACATGTCGATCATGGTGTAAGAATAGAGGGGAGAACAGTGTGGAACAGTGTGGAGACACTGGAGCGATTAGAAGGATCTGTGGGCTGTCTGTCTCTCTGTCAGATATTCTGATCCCCTGGCACTCTGCTGGACTTCCACAAGAAGCATCTGGGACTCAAACGCTCTCTCTCTGTCAGACTTTTGTTAAAAGATGAAGCTTTGAAGCGCGGGCCAACACACTGACCTGCTTGCATTGGCCAGGCAGAGGTGTAGGATGGCTGCAGGGGGGGGGTGGAGATCACACAGGAAGTTCTGAAATATGCCCTGATTTACATATACACTGGTGTGTTCCTGTTCTCTCTTTTTGTCCATGATCTTTAACAGACTTCAACTCCTCTGCACTGTGAATACTGGGATGTTCAGGTACCACATGTTTCCATGTTGAAGCAGTAAGGTTTAAGGATTTATGTCACATGGATCCATTTACAGAAGCATTCAAATTTCATTGTCGTTAGAAAACACACCCTAGTTATTTATGTGTAGAAGCGGCAGTGAACCATGTTGAACACAGATACAAAGATCCAGAGGTGGGTATTTACTTGAGTACGTTTTTGAAAAATTTGTACTTCTAGGAGTAGTTTAAAATCCCTCTACTTTTACTTGTACTTGAGAAGATCAGTGAAGAAGAAACTGTCCTTTTACTTTGCTACTTCAGGCTAAAATGAGCTTGTTACTTTTCTTTTTATCTCTGTGGTATTCTTCGCGTAATTGTTTTTACCCCCTCGTTCGTCTCACTTTAATGTTTTATTTTGACAGAGAGAGAGAGAGTTTTCCGCTGAAGGCTCTACCAAGGGACTGTGTTTCACCAATTAAACGTCGTTGTGCAGTCACGTGACCAAACACGATCTCAGCGGCGGGACAGGTTAGCTTTATAGTCGTAGCAAAACAAAGATGTCAGAATCAACCGTCGCCAAGGCAACACAGACGAGGAGAAACCCCCCCGGCCTCATAGTGAAAGCATGGTTGCCATGGGTGCGGCGTCTTCTGTGTCGACCAAAACAAACGGACATGTGAGCATTCAAAAAGTTAACATCTAACCTGAGGAAAGGTAGCGGTAATTTTAGTTTTTGCTGTGGATAGGTGAATATTTGTCTTTTAGATTACATCCAGTATGTTTTGCACATGCAGTATCCATCCAAATTTGATGCAACAAGTCTCTCACTCAAACTAATTAGTAAGTGATCAATTAATTTTAATTTTTTTTGTTTATTGGACAAACTATAATTTGCCTAAAGATCATTATTTTGTATTTTTGTCGGTCTGATTGATGCTTGTGTTAAGAAATAAATCAGACGTTACTCAACAGTTACTCACTACTTGAGTAGTTTTTTCATTAAGCACTTTTTTACGCTTACTCAAGTAATTATTTGGATGACTACTTTTACTTTTACTTGAGTACAATTTTTGGCTGCTCTACCCACCTCTGCAAAGATCTGACTGTTCCACCTGCCGGAAAAGAGTTCTATAATAGTCTGATCATAAAATCTGAATATAATCTAACTCAATCCTCCAATGGATTTATTTTTGCATTGACAATATATTTTAAATATTTAAGGTAAATTCACTAATTAACAATGCAATTTTTCATCAAAAATCCGTGCAACATTAAAAGTAACGAATAGTATGGAGGTTAGCAAATCCCAGCACCAGACTGGTTGCACTGCAAATAAAGTACTGACATTTTCGTAAAAAGCTGATTAAATAAAACAAAACTAATAAAGTTATTATTATAAGATTTGTCAGTTTTATGTTATAAATGGATGTTTGACTGGAAAATTTAAAAGGTCCCATATCCCAAACATTTCTCCGTTCTCAGCTCAGGTGAATGTGGACACATTAATGTTACCCCTGCAGTGTCTACCATTAAACATTAGCCTAGCACTTTTACTCACTTTACATCATCTTTACCCCCACTTCTCGCCTTGCCTCACAGCCACACTGATACGCTCTCCTTGCGTGACCACACGGGCCCTGACGACACTCACTTAAGGCAGCCTGCCATTCTTGTTTTAACTTAGGCTACCCTCCTAAGGGAGTTGTGGTTAACCGCCATACTGTGGTAAGAAAACAACTATACTGTCCAAACCCTAGTCCCATCTACATAAAAAGTGAGATTTACAAGTAGGTTGAGGTGCAATATAAATACTGTAAATGCTCAATCCATAGAGAAATGCAGACAGTATTCAGAAACCGTGCCTTTAAACGAGAACTTCTGTAAAGTTGTGATGTCACAATTAAAGAGACAGGCACTAAAACAGAGCGTTTAAGACCGAGGGGGAATACAGGTACAGACTATTCAGACAGACGGCATGAGAAAAAAAATGTGTGTGTTTTATTTTCTTTAAAGCATGCAAACATGTTCTTGTAGAAAGCCAAATTACAAGGATGAAATGGGCGTGATATGGGACATATCATGCTCATTTCATCACAATTAAAATTGGGATTAATTGCACTGCTCTAGTGCTTGTTAAATGGATTGATAAGAAGGTATTATTAATTAGTGGCAGGGTCGTAGTACTTAAGTCCGGACTCTAGAGATTTTTCTATTGCCCCGTACATTCAATTCAATTTCAATTCAATTTTATTTATAGTATCAATTCATAACAAGCGTTATCTCAAGACACTTCACAGACAGAGTAGGTCTAGACCACACTCCAGAACTTACAACGACCTAACAGTTTCCTACAGAGCAAGCACCAGTGCGACAGTGGCAAGGAAAAACTTCCTTTTAGGCAGAAACCTCGGACAGACCCAGGCTCTTGGTAGGGGGTGTCTGACGACATGTCACACACATCTTGGTCTCGTTGGTATTTGGAATTGTTGGTATTTGGAATGAGAATTGTCTCAGACTCAGCCACTTGCCAAATATTCTAATTATCTCTCATTTGGACTTGATCTTGACTCGTACTCAACTATTCCTGGTCTGGTCTTGGACTCAACAAAGGTTTACTTGACTAAAGCCCAGATTGGAGGGTTTAACATTCCTGTTTCCTTGCATGGTCAAGCTCCCGCTTACATCCAGAATCTATTACACGCCCACACTCCTGGTCGTTTTCTGAGGTCTTCAGACCAAGACCTTCTAACTGTCCCCAGAACAAGTTTTAAAACCAGAGGGGATCAAGCTTTTCTGTGGTGGCTCAAAGGCTCTGGAACTCACTCCCTTTAGCCTTGAGAGCATTGGATTCTGTGGAAACTTTAAAAAAACACTTCAAGGCACATCTTTTTAGACAGGCTTTTAACTAGCAATATGGCTTAGTATTTAATGTGTTTCTGTTTAATTTGTTTTTACTTTAAAGCACTTTGTGACCCTTCTTGTCTGTGAAAGGTGCTAAATTAATAAAGTTTACTTACTTACTTACTTACTGTCTTTAAGATAAAGGTATCATCTCCCCCCTCCTGTCTGACCTGAGTGTGTGTGTGTGTG
The DNA here is from genome assembly GCF_013103735.1 of Etheostoma cragini. Taxonomy (NCBI): domain Eukaryota; kingdom Metazoa; phylum Chordata; class Actinopteri; order Perciformes; family Percidae; genus Etheostoma; species Etheostoma cragini. The sequence continues at coordinate 2,754,982 of NC_048426.1, read as the reverse complement.
TGTGTGGGGGGGGGGGGGGGGGGGGGGGGGGGGGGGGGGGGGGGGGGCTGACGTCTATCTTGAGATCTGACCTGGAAACTCAGAGGTGAAGTGGCCCATTAACCTCCGTCTGGACGTCTGAACACCTCTTCACTTAGCAATGCTGCTGGCGTCTCAGCTCAACTACCTCTGAAGAGCAGTGAACCTCTCTTTTCAAGAGTAGTCATCCATCCCCCTCTCCATCCATCCATCCAGGACTCTTAGCAGTGCAGGGACAACAAGCCTGCTAAGACGTGTTTCAGTTCAAAGCCTTTTTCTAAGTCGAGATCAGCAGAAAACAAGTCCTCGGCCACCTCCCCAAACTTTGCTCAGGTCTTTGGTTTCCCTTGCAGGGTGGAAAAACATGGCTCTGTTCAGTTGTCAGACATCAAAGCAAAGAAACTGAGAAGAGGAGATTTATGTGTTTGTAAGCTGGTCATGTTCCCCTTTCAGGTTGATCCATGTCTATGCACACATTTTTCTCTACTTTGACAGCTGCTGTGGTCAGAGTTATAGATTATACAATAGCTTGGCAAACCGCACAAAAGTCCTGGCTAACACCATATTCTGAACACAGCCGTACTAAGAAATACAGAGATAACCATGGTAATCTATTCAGTGTTGCCACCAAAAATGTAATGACTCATCGATAATACAGGAATTCCAATGAAACAAACCTCTGGTGAAGATTACACAGAAGTCTTGCAAACTCAGCAATGACGTGTTCATTCATTCCAAAGTTGAGTAAACCAAAGAACGTTCAAGGGTTTGCCAAATTGATCACCGATGACACCACGTTTACACCTACGTGTGCGTCAACCTAATATTTTATCATTATTCTTCATGACATGTAAGAACTTATTTATTGCACTACACAGTCTCATGGATGTAAAAAATGGGTTTTGGCTTCAGGTTCTCCAAAGACACACATGAGGCCGGCTGCTTGGAAAGATGGCACAAAGAAAACATTAAGAGAACAGCGCATTATAACATTCTCAGAACATTCTTCAAACAAAAAAATTCAAGGGTTGCCCTATGTTGGGTAAAAGCTAACATCTTTTGGATTGACAGCCATAAATCTGGGAAATTCACCCCTTGGGTGAAAACACGTCCTCAACCCTCTTGTTGTCCTTGGGTCAGATTGACCCGTTTTACTATATCAGTGTTTTTTTTAACTACCCAAAATAATATGATTGATTACACATAACGCTCTTTGGCAAGTACAAATCTTTACTTTCATTAATTTTGTGGTGTCTTATTCAATTTTATAGCATTTGAAAAACAATTGAAGAGGTTTTGAAATAGTATTGAGTAAAAGTTGACATATTCCAGTCTGTGATTATCCATCAACATCCATTCCTTTAATTTTAGTCAAAATAATTTCAAATTTTTGCTTTTCTAATTCAAACATTAGGTTGAATTTCCTTTAAATATAAACACATAAATATATTCCTATAAATGAGGTGAATTGACCATAAATTCCAAAAATAACTGTAAAACTAAAGTTAATAAGTTGGTGTAACGTATTGCTGAAAGTGTCAAAAAAGGTAAAAAACATTTAAAAAAGCATCAAAAGTGTTAAAGAAATGGACAAAAATGCAAGAAAAAGTAAAAAAAAAAAAAACGTCAACAAAATTTGACTTGATTGATTTCCAATTTTGACAGGAAGACAACACGAGTTAAAGCCACATTGTGTAACGTTTGTAGTCATTATCAAAATCTGCATTTCCCGTCACAAACTTGTCCTTATTTATGAATATTGACCACTACCATCAATTTCAAGAATTCCTATTGGCTTGGAATTTAGGGTTGCATGAACTGGGGTAGACGATCCAGAATCATGCGCCATCTTGAAATACGTTAGCCGGTAAGGGACAGTAGTAGACAGGACATAGTGCTACGCCTTTTACGTTTGGCTCACAGCTGCTGCTAATGGGTATCATTGCTGCGCAAGCGCAACATTGGAAGACCATTGCACACACCACATCTCCTCTCCGTCGGTTGGGGCACGTGCCCCGCTAGTGGTGGGAAGCAAGCGTCTGCACCAATTTCCTACATGCACTCCAACAACCACAGCTGAAAGGCCACCTGTACGCTTTTGCTTTTTGAAGCGTAACCCACGGCTGTAATACGTACTGAAGTTCGTGGCGAGAGAAAGTTGATTGTGATATATGATCTCAACACTAGATGGGAGAAATTCTTACACATAGCTTCAACACAACGTCAAACTATTAATTCTTCAACTCAAGCAGAAGCACACTAAAACTCCAAATAATTGCAGTTGCAGTGTTCTCATCTGACAGCAGCCATAAGGTCGCTTTTATAACTTTGCTTCTCTCTGCACTCTGAAACAGGCAGATCTCAACATGTTTTATTTTGAATGCCAATTCAGCTCCTCCAAAATCCTGAGGGCAATGGAGGAGGTTTCTGGTGATTAGCCTGGGCTAAGAAAATAAATAAAAAGAAATGCTGGGTGTACCAGCCTGTCAGCCTTTGATCATACCATACTATGGCACTGCAACTAGCTCCTGTGGTGTAGCCTTGACAGACAGGCAGTAAGTGGTATGAGAGAAATGTGCCCAGGGAGGCGAGGGCAGAGATATGCAGTCCGAAACAATGCTTTTCTTCACTGAGGATAGGGTTTAACAAGAGAACAGAGGTGCCAGATTCAATGTTACAGAGGTGATGCCTGCACAAACCAAATCTGGCAGTCTTTGTGGAGTAAGATGGAAGGTTGGAGTGTGATGAAAGCGCGAGCAAGGAGAGACGGGGGAGTGGAGAGGAGGGAGCAAAAGACAAATCCCAGAAAAAAATGGTGCTGTGCAAGTAAAATGTGCCCGATCAGGACAAATGCACGAATAATAAGTGTAATGTTTCACTTCAGGGAAAGTTTAGATGTGATGGATGTCAGAGAGTAAGAAAAAAACTTTGATAGGGGAAAAGATGAGGAGACACACAGACATTCTGCATTGAAGAGGATCAGTGTCTCAAACACCATCTAGTACACCCCGTTAGCTGATCAGAATGTACACATGTTAATATGTCCTTTGGACACATTTTCTCATTCAAGTAAATGGGACAGTGTGTCCAAACGTTTGACTGGTACTGTATGAGTCTAAACAATTAACCAATCAAAGCTTTGTAGAAGGGATTAAGAATGGGAACATTATCTTCCCTCTTAGCTCCAGTGACAAAACCAGTTACTTTTGTGAGTTCCTAACCCTTAAAAACACCACACAAGTCACGGGAGGGGAGGGGACGGAGTTCATACAACCACACTGAAAAAGCATTATGGAAAAGTCTCATGAAAAAGTAAAATATCACTGTCAAATTGGTGAAAAGCAGAAATAACAGCACACCACAGTCATTAAAATACTCAACCTCAGGGTTGATTTTTTAAAATGGGTTTAACTGGGTGTTGGCACATTTACAATCTGTGTCTTTAGTGTGTTTTCTGTGAAGTATTTTGGATGGCATTACCTCGGCCTCAGGCTACATGTTTTAGACAGTCCATCAAGTTGAGGGTTGTGCACCGGAGCGGGACCTTGAAAGTCTGCAACAACAATATGCTGACTAATGCTAGAAAGGCTCCATGTTACAGATTTAAATAAAGAAATCTAAAGAAGACAGACGCTGGCAAATGACGACAGTTAAGAATGCAAAGAGACTAAAACAGCAGAGAGTGTTGGAGCCACAGTAGGAGTATTTTTCTTTTTCCGTGGGGGGGGGAGCTGCGCTGCACTCACAGTTGACGTGCTCACTCCTAATGAGAGCTGATTTGAAACTTAATCACGCATTAAACCTTATTGTTCCACCTCCGGCCAACTGATGACACAGTGGTCCGTCCATCATGCTGTCTCAACCCAAACGCCTCACGGCGTGCAAATGGCATGACGTAAGGTCCGGCTCAACGCGTGTCTGTGTAGCACAGGCTAAAAGAGAGGGGAGTGGTGTGTGTGTGTGTGTGTGTGTGTGTGTGTGTGTGTGTGTTTGTGTGTGTGTGTGGGCGTCCGTGTGTGCGTGTGTGTTTTACAGGCTAAAAGAGAGGTAAGTGAAAGGTCTGAAAGTCAGTAAAATCCATAAAATCATTAATTGCATATCTACATTGATATTTTCCCAATGCATTTGCCTGTTTTCATACTACACATACACTGATATACAAAACTGTTCACTTAATTTTAACTTGACTTATATTTAAATAATCATTCCAAATACTGTACATACTTAAAGTAATTTAAAGTAGTTTGCATGTGCATACATATGTAGTATACTTATGTACACACTATTTTCAAATTCTAAATATACGTTTAGATACATTTTGTGTATATTTTTAATTTTTATGTTCTAAAGAAAAACACATTTTGTGAAATAAACTCATATATGAATTGTAGGTTATATTGAAGGGGTGTGACGAGACTCAGCTCATGAGACGAGACACAAGACCGGGTTCACGAGAAAAAGACGAGATTTTAACACTATTTTAAAAAAAAGCTTAAATGATGAATTATGACAGGAAACGTGTGCATGCTGGAGCTAAGCCCCGCTCTCTGTGATACATGCAGAGAGGACAGAGAAGCTTGTGCTTACATGCTCTTGTTTACCCAAATTTGGCACCGATTGATTTAAGGTGACATTGTCACGGTAGTACCGACATAATTCTTCCATTTCTAGGCCTGCCGATGTCACAAGAAAACTTTTAACCTCGACGAGAAATATTGAAGGTCTTACTCTAGCGCGATTAAAATGTGTGACGAGATCTTGCCACACCTGTACTACATAGGCTGTAATAAATGATAAAATTATAATGTAAAAGACATGCTGTGAAATATTTCTTTCAAAATATTTTTTTATAAATAATAATGTTTACTCAAATATGTGCTTTGTAAAATTATTAAATTGTAGTTTGAAATAGTTATGTTTAAATATTAGTATTTATATCAAATGCATGCATTGAATATATTTGTTTGTACATGCGAGTGCAGAAACCACACTGACTTTTACGACCATTAACCTTTCTTTTTACCTACAGGCTGTTTTTGTAGCGCTATAAAAACTTACAGACTGACATCATTTGACAAATTAACAGTGTGCGGCACGCAGAACTATGTAAGCGTATCAAGATAATATGTTCCGCTGCAACACAATAAGATCCACTTTTCCCCTCCCTGTGCCTACGTCTTAGCAGCTTTTATGATGCGTGAGCGTGTAACTCCAACATGAAACAAATCCAGGCCATTGGTTGTGATGAATAGGTGGATAATGTTGGGAGTTACGGTGTTCCTCTCTCAGTTGAGGCTTGTCTATAAAATGTGTAGCCTTGGGTGGTGCGCATGTTAGCCAGGCGTGTCCCATCAAAAAACTTTTCAATTTCAAAAGGCAATGAAATGACTTACAAATGTTTGAGCCTCTTGTGTCAATGTTTGGATCAAATACAGTAGATGGTTATCAAGGTAAAAGCATTCTCATTTGAGAATGGTTCCTTTTAATCAGACAGAGAGTCTTCCACAACCACAAAATTAACTTTTATTACTCACTTACCAATTTTCCATTTGGCATTTTCCAGTTGAACCTCTTTGTTGTACCTCTTTGGTTTAAGATAACTACATTTCAAACGGGACGTATACTTTTCACTCCACTAAAATTATCTGAGCTTAGCTGCTAGCTGGTGGCTGGGGGCTGACTGTGGATGTGTCCCCGGGCCAGGGCTCTAATGATATTGGCTGGCTGCTAGATGCTGGCTGGGGGCTGACTGTGGACATGTCTCCTGGCCGGGGCACTAATGATAGTGGATGGTTGCTAGTTGCTGGCTGGGGGCTGACTGTGGATGTGTCCCCGGGCCAGGGCTGTAATGGTAGTGGATGGTTGCCAGCTGCTGGCTGAGGGCTGACTGTGATTTGTTCCCGGGCCGGGGCTCTAATGATAGTGGATGGTTGCTAGCTGCTGGCTGGGGGCTGACTGTGGTAGTGTCCCAGGGCCGGGGCTCTAATGATAGTGGATGGTTGCTAGCTGCTTACTGGGGTCTGACTGTGGATGTGTCCCTGGACCGGGGCTCTAATGATAGTGGGTGGTTGCTAGCTGCTGGCTGAGGGCTGACTGTGAAGTGTCCCCGGGCTGGGGCTCTAACAATAGTGGATGGTTGCTGGCTGGGGGCTGACTGTGGATGTGTCCCTGGGCTGGGGCTCTAATGATAGTAGATGGTTGCTAGCTGCTGGCTGGGGGCTGACTGTGGACGTGTCCCTGGGCCGGGGCTCCAATGATAGTGGATGGTTGCTAGCTGCTGGCTGGGGGCTTGTCGGCTCTCTCCCAACTGAAGCATGCAGGGGAAGACAGATACCATTAGGACAATTTTAATTATGTAGTTAACATACATTATACAGTGTACATTTGTATAAATTCATGGCAAGTGAACCTTGAGTTTCGAATATTAAGTATAGTTCAAAATAGGGCTGCAAAATGAATCAAATTATAATTGCGATGACGATTGTGGCTTGTGATCAAGCGATATTTAAAATGTGTAATTTCGTTTATAGACACTCCATATCCAAGTTTTTTGTTTTTTGAGCCAATCAAAGTTGCTCCCTGTTGCTCCCCCGTAGCTTAGTTTCTAGATGTAGACAGTCACATAGGTCAGAGGTTATAACATGACTTAGCAAACTTAACACTTTTCTGTTGTCTCGACTTTGACCAAACTGTAGAAACTCACCAAACAATACCAACCAACTGTGAATGTCCCACTGTTAATGACACTGGTACTACAAGCCACTGAGTTCAGCAGGGAGTGAAGCAGATTGAGTGAGTCAATCGATGTGTGAGTCGCTTCTTCATTTCACACAGGAACGCGTGTTTCTGGTAGTGGGAGTCCTCACCTATGCAATTGTATGCAGCTGTTCAATTCTGATGTGCGCTCTCTCCAACGATCAAGTTGAAGATGTAGCATGTGCACGGCACCCCCAAAAATCCCAAAGAGCACGTGGTTGCGAATAACACCAAAAAGGATTGTAAAAAACAAAATGCAAAATGCAAAAATGCAATGCAATTTGTATTTTGCATTTATATAACTAACAGATTTTTTATAACGTCCATTTATAACATCCCAACTACCTACCAGTTGAACACTGTCGCACTGTTGCTTGCTCTGGAGGAGACTACTAGAACTGTTGGGTCCTTGTAAATTCTGGAGTGTGGTCTATCTGTATAGTGTCTTGAGATAACTCTTGTTATGAATTGATACTATAAATAAAATTGAATTGAATTGAATTGAACAGGTATGATCGTCTTTGGCATTTTAATATCTGTCTTGTGTGTTTGAAATCACCCAAGACATTATAGGCTACCGTTTCTTATTATGTTTTTCTAACCTTTATGATGCCACATCTAAATGCTACTTTAATCTATGTAAAGTGTCACAGAGTTAAGTTCCTTGCTTATATAGCTATATGCTACACAACACTGTTTCATATGGCAGTGCTGCTGCATTCATAAGACTTAAAGCAGCAGCCCTTCTTCCATGCTCTCACGTGACTACCATGTTGTGATTGGGGTGCCTCAAACTTTTCACAGTTACATCATGTAACTAGATGTACATATTTGTATATTAGCAGGAATGTAGCATAATATGGATGTGAAAGCAGTATTTTCTATGTGACAAGAAAATTAGTTTTGGTTAAAATCAACAAATAATTGTGATGTCAATATTCATAAAAATAATCGTACTTATCATTTTTGGCCCAGCCCTAGTTCAAATGAGCTCCGCCTCAACCAGCTGAAACCTGAAAATGCTGCTTGCACATACATAATGAAAGTGTACTTCTTGAATATATGCTACTTTGTTTAAAGGCAATCATTTCATTTATTTTATCACTTTTACCTTAATACACTACTTCTAACACAAGTCTGAACCAGATGTTGCCATGAACAGGGAATCAGAATCTCCTATGCATGTATATACCCTAAGTATACACTACAGTATAGTGTGTAAAACACAGTACAGTGTGGAAAATGGTGTGCGGCGTGGGCTCAAAGTATGTGTCAGCCTAATCTTTGCTCTCTGAATGCATACCCACAGGACATTAATGTCAGCTATTCTGATGAGAGGCCCAACCCACTACACACACACACACACACACACACACACACACACACACACACACACATACACGCATACACTCTCTGTCTCTCTGTCTTTCTCTCTCTGGAAGTGCTCATTGTTTTAAGTCCTCCTCCACACTTTGATGTGAAGGGGTCAAGCGGAGGCTCCCTCCACGTCACTGGGGAGAGGCGAATAGTCCAGAATACTCAGTGTTGGGGAACATCTGGGAGAGCGCTGCTAAACAGGGCTTACTTGGCAGGCGGTTGGTATTGGCATCGACAACCTTCCTACCGGGGGCCTTTCATCTCCGTTTGAACATGTGGATTGGGCCCTAACCCTGGGAGGAAATGGAGGGCTCGCAGCCAGCTGAGAGGCCAAGGCGTGGTAGCTCCGAGGAGCAATCCGGCTCTCCCGCTGTCCTCAGGAGCTTCGCTGAACATTCCTGTCTCCCTCCCTGCCTCCTTCCCTGCCTTCCTATCTTTCTGCAAGTTTCCCCTCACCTTCTCCTAACATGCTGCCCAACCCTGAGACTACACTGGTACCTTAGGGTTCCATTAATCTACAACATTTCCAGGATTTTTTAGACGCTGCTGGAAATTCAGCCTGGATGTCCCTCATTTTGAAAGTAATGTAGCATTATGAGATGTGAGGAGCGATACGCAGTCTAGAAGGTGTAGCTCATAATGTGAGTGAATAGAATACTAATTTGTGCTCTTGAAATCAACAGATCAAAATCAGTTATTCTTCAAAGTGTCACTCAAGTCACATTTCTCAGAACAAAACTAAAACTCTAATGGCTGGCTCAGTCTACCAGTTTACTTGGCACTGCTTTGTACACGCAGATGTAGCTTCTGTAGCAGTGGAAGCTAGCAAAGAGTCAACAAGGAGGAGTTGAAACATGTCAGAAGTATTTAAACTGTCTGCATTCAGTCATTTGTAGGGAAACACTTAAACGTAGCTACTGGATGAAAGCAAACAGTATTTATGTAACTTATCCTGTCGTCACAATATCTCAAAGCTAATCAAAGTCGGTCATTTGTGGGAAAGAATTAATTACAGTACTGCAAAGGTTCAGATTTCTCATTTTGTGCACATATCAATACTTTTATCTGATTCAAACCTTGGTCAAACAGAAAACATCTATATACATTTTTAATCCTTGACAGAGGTGAAAAAGATCGGCCTTTTGAAAATGTTCAGATGTATAATGACACAGAGACACACACGGACGTGGTACAGCAGCAGTGGTTGTATGTGGTTGTATTTTATCATCACTGAGTGTGTGAGATTAAAGCACGCTGCTGGTGATCCGTTGAAAATAGGTGTGTGTGTGTGTGTGTGTGTGTGTGTGTGTGTGTGGACAGGGTGTGTGTGAGAAGCAGGAGGAGGTTGGGGAAAGTCATTGAGCCTCTCAGCTTCATTATTTCTGGGTCATTGTGTTTAGAAGCAAAACCGCTTTTCTTAGTGTAATATTTGAGGTGTAATTATGATCATATGTATCTGGTATTTGTGTTCAGCCTGCAGCTGGATGTGTCCTAGTACAGTGTGTAACGTTATTAAAATATAAGGACTTTTCATATATCATGTTCAAATGTTCAGTGTTTTGTGTTTTTCAAAGCCAAGATTCAGGTGTGGGAAAAAGTAAAATGAAGTAATTATTCATTTGCTGTGTGATGCCGGTACAGAAAGAAGGTTCTTTGATTTTGCTTTGATGAGTCAAAAATCACGTTATATTTTCCATGTCGCATATACTCAATGAAGCCGGGACGCTGTCCACTTCTCTGTGTTTTTGTAAATTTTTTAATGTAACTAAGCACATTTACTCCAGTACTGTACATGAGTATAACTTTGAGGTACTTTGAGTCGGATACTGTTCCATTGGGCTGTGATTATGGGACGTGTTTCAACCAAACCAGGAAAGAAAATGCCTCTGGACTCAATTGGACACAACCAATTGGACTACAACCAATCAGATCAATGGAGTATGTGCCCTATGTTCAACTTTTGCCGATCCCTTACCGAAGTTGTATTGTTAATTGGTCGCAGTGGGGTCTGTTAGCTCGCTTGTTAGTCGCTGACAGGCAGAGCGAGCAGCCGCCAGACTAACCTAGTGACGCTTGCAGAACTTCACTGTGAGTGGACCATTAGAGACCATGTGACCGACAGCTTACGTCAACTGTTCTCTATATGTACAAGCAACATGAAATCACAAACCATAGATAACCCAGCAACGGCGATTATGAGCTTGTCCTCAGAATGAATGTTTTGGTAGGAACGAAAGGTTACATCGTATGTTTCCCCGGGATCAGCCAGCGTGAAGGACGTCTATATTCAGACTGGCGGCCGGCGTTAGCCGCTGCTTGCCGCTTAACGCGTCGTAGCTCATTACCATAAAGTTGAAAAATGTCAACTTTCTGATTGACAACAGATTTGACGCCCCTTGCAGCTGAGAGAAGCTTCCATTTAAAACGAATGACTTCCGGTAACTTTAGACGCTCAAGTCGGTGGTGGTGTGTAAGGAATCTAATCTTTCAATCGACAAATGCCTTGATCGCGGTTCTCTGTTCCTCTTTTAAAATGAATGTGATTTCCAGAGGCAGCCATCTTTGTCGTAAACAAATTCAACCGAAGAGCTTTTTGTTGATGTGGTTGATTCCGCTACATTAAGTTCAGTTGGCATTCAGGCTACTTCAGAGACATCCAGGCCTAGAATTCGTATCCTATGAAACAGATCCTTCCAAAATCAAAATGATCAAAATGATCAATATCATGAATAATTGCAATATGCGGAAAGTGTTCATAATTAGATTTTTTTACAAATTAGATTTTTTTCACCATGCATGCCATGCAAGACTCAACAACTAGAGAATTTTAATACTTTATTGCAGAGACATGAATACATGGTGACGGAAGCCATCACTGTCACCCGGGCGATTTCTTTGAGACTTACAAGGGAAGTTGAGCTTTGCCTAAAATGTAAAAACATTAACGGTCAAATATGTACTATTGTGTTGACATTTTATTCAATAAAAATGTGTTAAAACACATTCATCTCGAAGACGAGTTTGTTCAGAATCAGCGGACTCAATTTCCTTCTCATACATTCCCGTAGTGTCACAGTGCGTTATCCTGTTGAAGCCTAGCGTCCATGGACTTCTATGGGGCTGCTTTGAGCAGTTTTTGTCAGTGTTTAGAAACTAGACAGTCATTGGATAAATGCTGTGATTGTGTCCAGCTCTCTGGGGGTCAATGGAGGAGTGGGCTGGCCTGGACTCCGGGCTTCTGCCTGATGATTGGAGGGTCTGTCGAAAGGCAGCATCTCCTTTTGATTGACAGTGATTTTGTACTTGAAAAAGTCGCCGAAGCTATACGAGTTCAGTCCCATCCTGGAGTTTGAAAGTGTTGTTGAAAGACAAAATGCTGCAATCTATATCTTGGTATTTGTTGGCCAATTTTCATCATATATTTCATACAATTATACACCACGTTCCTTGTGTCAGTTTAACCTAATTCCCACTTTTCCTCTTTCGAGTTTATTATCGTTGTTGTCAGATCGTTCATTAATTTGTTACTACAGTGGGCTAGGCTAGTGTTTTAGGGGTGAACTATTCAGCTAGCAAACTGCACACAATGGCAGACAATGCTAATAATGTCCACCTGATTTTTGCGATCTATTTGAAAGTATTCCTTACGAGGAGAAACTTAGAATTAAACAGCAGGGCAGATCAACACCCAAGATTGATTAATTAACACCTAAGATTGATTAATGAACACCTAACATGATTTATTAACACCTAAGACTGATTTAGTGCAAAAGACAGGTCAAAGTAACAGGTCTTTTCAGCTCTCCTGGTATGACAAAGTTAGCATTATAATAGTTATACTGCTGAACATGCCTCTTGATAATACCACCTCACGGATACATGCATATTTATAGAGTTTTCACTAAACCTGCTTTCTGAAACAGGCCCCTGGGAATATCAGGGCCTGCTATCAGGGACTGTGTTCTTCTTTTCTGTTATATTGGCGTTAAATTGGCATAACAACTTGTTGTGTTACTGCCATCAACTCTTGGGTGTAGCCCAGAGCATCAGCTGTGTGAAAACATAGAGGCCACAATGACAAAAGTCCACCTCAAAGCTCTTCAAGTGTGCTTCCGTGCTTCCGGTGTTGCACCGGACTGAAACAATGCATGCACTGAGATAAAAGTTGGCACACCTATCTACAGCTAAGGTAAATGTAAATGTGCTGCATTTATAAAGCGCTTTTCTAGTCTTAACGACTACTCAAAGCGCTTTAACATCATATAGGATACATTCACCATTCACACACATTCATACACTGTGGCCGAGGCTGCCGTACAAGGTGCCACCTGCTCATCAGATAAACACTCACACACATTCACACTCCGATGCGCAGCACCGGGGGCAACTCGGGGTTCAGTGTCTTGCCCAAGGACACTTCGACATGGGACTGCAGGGCAAGGGACCGAACCACCAACCTTCCGATTGGCAGGCAACCGCTCTACCACTGATCCACAGCCGCCCCGGTAGACCATGATAAGCCCAATTTCAACAAATGGTTGGGTATTCCTTTAAATAAAAACACCTGTGTTGGTGTCCAGGGCCTTAAATGCCTCGGAGTAGATTTTTTTACCCAGAGACAGCCCAGGGGGAAATCTGATTGGATACAAATTCTAATAATTTATGATATACAATGGAGGCAGCACAAACAATGGAGAGAGTAGCAAGGAAATTAAGGTAATAGACTTGTGGAAATGGACTTTATAAAACACATATGAAATAAATGAATATGTAGGCTACATATTTAAGATATTAGATACAAATAAAAATGTTGGATTCTGCCAATCTCTTGGCAAGCAGAGAAGGCCTTGCTGGCCCTGTTTGAAGGAAGTTGTTGGAAAAGATGCTCCTGCCGCTACATCAGAACTACTGCTTTAAGCTTCATGTGTTGTTAAGACAAACATGTCTGAGTTTTAGCAAGTACAGGGATTAAGACACTGTATCTTCAGATTTTACATGCAGCAACCAGAATGTTGTCCTAAAACAAAGGAGTATCCATCCATCCATTACAGTCGATGGGCTCCAGTGTCTTCTCACCTGAAACAGGGGACTCCCGTGTTCCTGGTGTATCATGGCAGCCACCCTTTTCCTCAGCAGATTATCTGCCACAGTAAGTCGCCTGTGTGGAGGCAGAGGAAGGCAGACTTTCAGTTAAACATCAAGCCAAACAGTCATTGTGTCACCATAAAGACCGCTATGTGTTGTTGTCTTAATGATCCAAGAGGCCAAGCATCAAATGGGCCGTGAAGCAGCCATGTCCTGTCATGGAGCATTAATGTTGTCAAGGCATGGAGTTGGATTTAGGATGGTTTGAGTTTACCCTGCGACCCAACCCCGGTAAATGGGAGGTGGATGAATGGATGGACAAAAGATCAAAATTTGTAAATAGTAGCACAACATGAGACTTGCTGAGGGAGTTTTATTTAAAGTACTGAACATTGAGGACAGGTTAACATTTTTGGGAACTAACCAGTGCACCTGCCACGACATAGTTGCTTTCCCAAACATTACTAGAGTATATACTGCACGTCATTTGCTAACAGCTAGTTGTTTGGTACCAGGCTATCACTGATGTTTGAAATGTTGAGTTTGTAGAGTATAAGATCTCCACTTATTCTTTCTTGATGTGTTCCAGAATGTATTGTAGAGAGCGACGGAGAGTGAGCAGGACCCAGCGTGCCGTCACAGTAACTAGGGGTCCCCTCTAAATACACTACAGAGTGTGTAAACAATGCAATACTAATAAAAATGTCCCCTACGTCCCCTCCTAACCCGCCAAGGGTGAAGTCATTCAGATGCACAGTTGTGGAGAAAATGAAAGGACATACATGCAGACGGAGACGCCTTCCATTTTAGTTTGATTAAGATTCAAGATCCAAAATCCTTCATTAATCCCACAACAGGGAAATTCAAAATGCTGCAGCAGCAACAGAAAGTACCAAAAAAGATGCTCTAAAGATAAAATGATACAAACGTTTAAGTTATATGAATTATAGTAAAAGATTACATGATATTTATCAGCAGATGGAGTTTGCCAAGAATTTTGGATGCGTCAACATTGACAAAAAGATCATGAAGTGCTCAGAATAAATTGAAATGTAATGTTGATGAAAATAATTTGATGTAAACATGAGCTCCAAAAGTAGCAGCCACTATTGAATCCAGGTGTTTTATTGTAATGCTCAGTTCAAAATCCCTGCACCACATGTGTCAAACTCAAGACATTTTTATCCGGCCTGCATATCAATTTAGGTTCACAGTTAATTTTGACCCACCAAGTTGTTTGACAAACCAAAAAGACGTGAAACGTTTTTTTAAACTGGAGTAACGCTCAGAGCAGAATTTGGCAGATTTGCCAACTTTGAGAGTCGCTGTCGTGAGTCGGTTGACTATTAAAAAAATGTAATCATTGTTTGGGTTGATATGCTAAACTCATTAACGGCTAAGGAACTTTTTTGCTGACTTTTGTAGGGCTTTATGTCAACAAAATGTGACAAAAGAGGAAAAAAAGCAACAAAAATATTGAAAAGCACAACAAAAATGTCAAAAAAGCAAACTTAAAAAAAAAACTGTAAAAAATGTGACAAAAAAAGGGAAATCCAGCCAAAAATATTTAACTTTTTCAATGAAATAAAAGCATGTCCATAAACTATACATGTCATACTCTCCTTGATGTGATTCTTATGTTGTAGTTTGGCCCTTAGTGAAATTGAGTTTAACAGCCATGCTCCACACTCTCTGGCACTGAGACCCAGTGAAGCCCCAAGCGGCATGGAAAACTGAACCTGTGTGGACCAACGGCCTTCACTATAACCAGCTCCTAGGAATCCAGTATCAGTTTACACGCTGCATTGTAGGATGACACGCGATCCTAATGCCACCACTGGCCCTTCCTCCATCTACTACGCCATCATCCACTCATTCTCCACTCATTGTCCTTCTCTCCAAGTAGATCAGAGACTGCGCTGTATGTGCATGTGACCCGAGCGCCATCCAGGATTCCAGACACGTTTCCCATTCTTCCCAAAACAACTGCCGGGTTAATGAACACACAGCGTGGATATGCATGGATATGGATATGCAGCACAGCTGCTGGAAGGCTTTCATGCAGAGCGGGGCTAATGTTAATCATTTCCCACAGTGTCATTAAAGGGCCAGATGGAGGCACGCTAACCTCATTGGTCTGGCGGCAAATGAGGCGGGAGGCAGAAAGGTGGCTGATTGGCTACCCGGAGACTCTACAAAGTGCTAAGACTTATTTTTCCATATGATGAATTAGAAGAAAAAAAATGAATGTATACTAATGTATGTATATTTAAAAACTGACATCCAAGAGCTAAAGTTTAAGTCTAAATTTGTGTACAATAAACTTTAATACTAAAGCAAAAAAATGTAGCTCTATCCTCTGATACTAGAACAATGCTGCTCCATCCATGTCTTCAGCAGGATCAACCATGGTTTCTTAAAAAATCTGGAGACAGCGTTCAAGGTGGAGCCCCGCTCCTTCCTGAGAGTTTCTGAGAGGTGCACGAGGCCAAAAAAAAGTTCAAGTGCCACGCAAAAAATTACCCATATGACCTGCTCTGCTTGAGCACTGTGCAGCCCATAGAGCCCATTTAGCGCTTTGCTAACTTAAATGGGGATTAAATGGACTGGTATTGGACCAAGTGAATCAAATTCAGATTATCTGATTCTGATTCTAAAACAAGGGCTTTTACGGGAGTTGTGACGGTCAAAAAGACGTATCCACTGATTTAGAGATGTCTCTTTTGGCATGTAAGTCTATGAGGAAAAGTGTTTTTTGGCCAGAGGGCTTTAATTGGCAGACACGAAAGTTGTGGTTCCACAGTTTGGCTGCTATGTCAAATTGGCTTTAAAGCCTGGCGCATGTCCTCACAACAAAACACCTTGGGTAGCTTTAGAAAAATATAGTTATATAATAACATACAACTTACGCAATGTTATGCAAGTAAGTCAATTACGTATTAAAATAAGCCAACGTTGAGTTTTGGTTTCACACAGGACATGATCAGCGCTCTCCTGGGAAAGTCCTGTTTGTTTGTCCTGTCTATTCACCCTGACTCGTCTCTATGGAGACTATGGTGCTCTTTATATTTTGTCATCTAACAGCATGAGTGGTCAAAGCGGGTGTGTCCAGGTCTTCAGGAGGAGCTAACCTCTAACCTTAAAGCTTAGAAACCTTTTTTGGCGGATGCGCCATGCAAGCAAATTCATTGAATAGGGGCCCATTTGGGATCCAGTATCCAGTTAATATAATACATCAATAGGGTGTGTCACATACAGATGCTAAAGGGTGCAATGGTGTCAGATGCTGAGGGCCAATGACCAAGCGGGGGGATTATTATACAACACTGTGCAGGGTTACATAATGTATGTGGCAATGAAATCCATATTAAAGTACCTTCTCTGTAATTAGGATTCTCATAGAAGTCAATTCAAAAGTCAGCCAGAGCTTTAACTACCAACAGTAATAGCAACAGTAACTAAGGTGGTGGGGGGGGGCTTTGTAAAAGGCCTGTTAAGAGAAACCCCGGTCTCAAACATAAAAGACAGACAAAAACAAAGTAAACTTTGGTATAAAATACTTTAATAAATAATAGGATTGTTCTAAGAACAAACAAAAAATAATTCCACTAACAAACCAAAGACTTTTACCAAATTTTTTGTACAAAATAATTACAACGTTCTGCACATTCAGCCCCTTGTGTATTTTGGATCATTGACAAAAACATAAACTATTGAAAACATCATGTTCATCCACAAATAGTGACAATTTCTTGACTCTTTTTTCAGTTTTCACTACCGGCCCGCTGTGGAGGTAATGAAAAAAGGTTTCTCTAGTCCTGTGTGTTCTTAGTGCAGAAACAGACTCTTTACAACACACTGGGCAACACCCACAACAGTCAACAACAACACAACTTGTTCCCTTCATTAGACCAGAATACATAGACGAGGAGAGGCGTAGCTGGACAGGGGACAAACATATCGGACACACGCTCATCCCACTCCAACCACCTTCTGATTGGTTTATGATGCACATGGGGAGTGTCTTGCAATTAGATTTGGGCATCGCAAACCGGTTCCAACTTGGAATCGTTTCATAACCTATGATTCCAATGGAATGGTTTATTTATTGGAATTCTAAATTGGAATTCCGTTCTAAATTCCACACACGACCCAATTCAAGACATTATCAAGTCTTATTTCCCCATATTGATTTATATTGATATATTGCCCAGCCCTAGCGCAAGTTCTGGTTTCCGTAGCGGACAGGCGCTTGTAACTGTAAATTACCACTGAATACAAAATATAAATGTCCTCTTATCTGTGAAAAAGGCACGTGACCCATTTTAGTTTTACCCTCAAAGAATTGGAACTGAGAACAATAAGAACCGGAATCAAGACTAGGAATTGGAATTGATGCCAATAGGTTGTGGGGGGGGGAGGCATCTCCACTGTCAACAGACTGTAAAATGAAAATGTGTAACTGAATACAAGCAGGTTTAAGAGAGACAGACTGGCAGCAGTGATTTTAAGTTGTTTGGACCCTGTGACCCGTGTGTATTGAAACGAGAAATCAAATGCAGACCCTGGTCTCTGATGCTGCATGGGGCTACTTTCCTGTATTTTCTGCCATTTGGAGTTCCTAATTACAAGCAAATAATGGACTAGGAAGCCTGCAGCAGAGTTCCTCAGAACCTTTGATCTGATGGTCTGTAACATTTACAAGGGATTCAAAAAATTGATGCCAAAAAACAGAGGAATAGAAAAAGTTGAAATAAAATGGAGGCTGTGCAATCACATATAAAAACAAAAAAATGTGTCTGAAATATGTCCAATTTTCAACCTGATATACTGATTGTATTTGAGTGCCTATTAACTTCACTACAGTGTAGTTAGGAGTATTAAATATGTGAATGAGGGACACAGCTTAAGTCATTTCCCATGATGATATCGGACACACCAGACCGGTTTCTTTAATTACTGTAATGTTCTGACTTGCAGCATCATTTCAAAGTAAAAGGAACTGTGGATCAATGAGGACAGATCAGCCTTTATGAAGGATTTAGACATGTGCTAAAATAAATTACTTATGTCTCATTTTTACAGACTTTTGCAAAACATTTGGGCTGCTGCCACGTGGCCCAGTATTCCCTCCCTGTGTACTGACGCTCTAAATGCTAACAGGCTGTTTTTATCATGTACATACAGCCCGTAGGATTAAACACCTGCATGAAATGATGTGGAAAAAGCAAAAAAGAAGCATTCCCATGCTAAACTTAAAACCTAAATAGCTGTTTGTCTCGCTTTGCCAGACCTCTGGCTAGTTCACACAGCCTTCTGGGATGCTGTGTGCTGTGGGTGCTCTAGTTTATTGGCATTACTGTAAAAAAATTTAGGGGATGAAAAACAAGACTCCAATGAAATGAACAGGACTGTTGGAAAGGAGGTTTCTATAGTTGCAGCAGTGAACACTGCTCAGATGCTAACAACCTCTCTCAATGACAAACTCTGCATTTGTGTTAACAGCTGTGACAAAAAAAATCACCATCAACACAGAGACAAAACAAACATGACGGGTTTACTTTTCAAGCCAATGCTCATGATTCAAAATCGATCTGTAACACCTGTCATAGGGTCGACAGACACTAAAAACGGAATGACATAACAAAAAACACAAAAACAAAAGACTTTAGAATAACTATGATACAAAGCATCACTTAAGTTACTAAATTAAAATATACACAGCCATTTTTTGTCGTATTTACATATGTACATTGCAAAGAAAATAACCTTTACTGTGGTGTGAAGAGTTGTTACTAGGACATCTTTCCCTTTAAATGTATTTCAAATTCTGCTTTCATAAACTCTATAGGCAGAGAGAAAAAAAGAGAAAAGAATAAGGGCTAAAAGGCACTTTTCTACCAAAGAAAATACTGAAAGAAATCATCATGTTGAATCACAGGAAGCAGTGGCATATTATTTAAAAGTAAGTAAGCCTTAACAAAAAAAATGAAGAAAAAAAATGTTTTTGAATGTAAACAAAAAAAATGCTCATGCCAGGTATCAAAGAGTGGATTCTCTGCGGCAATGTTCAAGAACTTTAAATGTATATAAAATGTGTTTTTTTTATTGTTTTTTTTTAATAAAAAGACATGATATGAACACAGTGTAGAAAAGGCCCGCAGGTTTGGGCTAAGGCAGACAGGACCAGTAGAAACAATGTTAACAGCTGCCAGCTGAGCACGCTTAGTCCCATCTCAAAGTCTTAAGAAACAAAAAAAAAGGGAAAGCGTTAGTTCTGGTGAGGCAAAGTGGGAAAAACTGTTTGTACACAGAGAGAAATCGGGCGCTGTGAAAAAGAAAACGTTTCTTGATTTCATCACTGTGACGAGAACAAGCAGAAATCCTGAAGCTGTGATGTTTTTTCTTTTTTTGTTGTTTTTCTGTATTTTTTTGGGGTTGGTTTTTGGTAAAAAAATAAGGATTCCGTGCTTGCAGACAAAGAAGAAGTTAAATAAGGTGTGACGAACGAAAACAAAAAAAATATATAGAAAATTAAAGCATCTTTAATCTTCACTTTTGGTGCTTTTTTAAGAGTTGAAAATTCAGTGACGTTGAAGACATCGCAGTTTTTTTTTTCTCTTTGATTCGGGAAAAAGGTCCCTCGTCCCTCTCGCGTGTTCATACATAGTGGTCTTTCATGTCCTCGCTGAGCTTGGCGGCGTTCAGGTTTTTACACCGGTTGTCTTTGGGGCTGTACGCCGTCCGGTGTGGCGCCTTGACCGGACCGCTGCGGGACGTGCAGATGACCCCTCCCTTACCCATCTCCCCCCTGTCCTTCGCGGCTGCTACGCTGCACTTCTGCGGCGGACACCTGTCCCCCATGCCCAGCACCCTCTCCTCGTCTTCCTCCGGCTCCCCGTCCGGCTCCCCCCCCTCCTCGCCCTCCGCCCCGTCACACACTCGGTCCGACGGGCCCATCAGCTTCTTGCATTCGTACTGAATGTCTTTGCCGCGGTTGTTCCGCAGCGGCTCCAGCTGGTTGTTGACCGTGGTGTCCTCGGAGCGGGCCACTCTCTTGCGCTCTTTCTTCCGCTTGCGCGTCCACCAGACGCAGACGACGATGCAGAAGACCCACAGGAGGCTGAAGACAACGCACAGCACCGGGACCAGGTAACCTGAAGGGGACGAGGACGTTAGAAAGGACGTTTCTTTGGAAGTCTGTGCTTCAAAATTCACATACTCAAAGCATCTACAGCCAAAACTGGGGGGTGGAAATTACAAGTTTTTATGAAGGTATAATATTATATTGATTCTTTATACATGGATTCAGTATTTACTGATATCTCAAAATCTGCCACAGTACGATTTTGATTCGATTCATTTTAGGGGCCTGTGACCGATACCTGACGATACATGAGCTCCATCAACACATACATATATACTGTATATATTTACAAAATACAACTAAAATATGATTTGACAATTCATGACAATCATTAAGCTTTTCAAGACATTTAGATTAAAACCTTGTAACTACTCTTTCTAAGAAAAGGAATAAATACAAAGTGGGAATTTCTAAATAAAGTTGGGCCTTGAAGATGGTGATATGTATCTATATTTTCACTTTGCATTGATAATATTGGATTGTTGAGGATTGAATCGATAAATCGTTACACCCCTAAGCAGAACCCCCCAGCCGTCAGTGCACAGATGATTTTTTGGTCTTTTTGGCCAAGGACCCCTTAACTGAAAGAGAGATGAAGCATTAAACGTATACTGTATAAAAAAGTTCCATAACAAACTGGGCCTACATTAACATGGAGGGCGGCTTAAAGCCTTTATCCATATTTTAGTGCTTGTTTTAATGTTACACAGTGAATCCTCAGGATCCTCTGGGTGGTCTTAGAGACTACCTTACCTATAGGCAAGCATATTATCACTAAGGATTAGCTAATAATATATAAGGATTTGCTAATCATATGTTGGATTGGTGGATTCATGTTAAGACTTTTTTTTTTAACCTTTAAAAATTAACAAATATTTGGTGGCACCCCTGCATTGACTCTGACAACCCCCTTAGGGGTCCCGGACCCCTTCTGCTGTTTTCACCCTCTTTTTTGGTGTAAACAACAGAATTACATGAGTTTTATTTCCAATATACATACTAATCAGCCTATTGAACAAAGATTGAACTGAATGTGGCTCACCAACAGGCGGCGGCTCAACCGGCGTCTCCACTTTGATCTCCACCACGGCCAGCATGACACTGCTGTTTTGGCGTTTGGACAGGGCACCAATGACAGCGCTTGCGGCCTTCTGGATCTGACCGCGGTCCCGATCACTGTCCTTCGATCGCCTGTCCTCTTCAAAGGACTGCACGGGTGGAGAGAGAGAGAGATGTTGGACATGAGTTTTGCTATAACATGTCATTCGACGTGTTGAAAGTGAGTGTGTTCTCATCAGAGAAACGGAGAAAGGGCATAGGTGAAGTTTGGGCTTTGTTTGACAGTCGATTTTAGCATCATCCATTAACATCCAGACATACTGTAATTACATGCTCCAACTGCATCGCTGGATTTAGAAAGTTGGCCAAATATATTAGGTTTATTATATTATACAGTATGTTTTGTATGTGCGCTTGTATGTGTTGTATACACTTGTATGTAATGTTTATGAAAAAAAAAAAAAACTTATGTTCAGCATATAGTGCATATCGTCACTGTCGGCCATTTTGATTTATTTTTGTATATCAGTGCTAAAGGTTGGTCGGTTTCACAAATATTTAAACCAAGAAGAGGCAATTTCATTAGGTAAATAGCTCAGTCAAATGTTTTCAAATTAGCCTTTTTTCAACAACAGCAAAAACACGGTTTTGGACACACAAGGTTTTCACCCGACAGCAACAGAATATGTGATGTGTGTATATATATATGTATATAGGTTTGAGCATCTGAAACTACAGGGAACCCAAATGCACTAAAAAAAAAAAAAAGAGTGGTCAGCGATAATGTAGAAAAGCCCATTTGTGGGTAATGGGGGGAACAGGCACAAGCACGCGGTTTTAGTGAAGAAACTGACAGCACAGATTCAATCAGTACACTAGAGAAAGGAAAATAAAGCCCATTTGCCAAATGGTCAGAATGTTGCTTGAGGCTATGTGGGACAACAAAAAAAGAGAAAGAAAAAACACACACACATTCATCCGTCAGAATAAAAGAGATTGTCCTAA
The DNA here is from genome assembly GCF_013103735.1 of Etheostoma cragini. Classification (NCBI taxonomy): domain Eukaryota; kingdom Metazoa; phylum Chordata; class Actinopteri; order Perciformes; family Percidae; genus Etheostoma; species Etheostoma cragini. The sequence goes on along the minus strand of NC_048426.1, from coordinate 2,732,535 downwards.
CATCTGGCAGGCTGCAGACCCCCCCCTGCCCCCCGCTGAGACCACAGAGGGTGGAGTTAATTGCCTAATAAGGTGCTGAGGGTGAGAGCAAAGGGGGGGCAGGAGGGGATTAGCTGTGCTGTGCAGTTCAATTAGGACAAACAATAGAGAGCAGGCCAGCTGTGCTCCCCGCTCGCCGGGGCAAACACTCCTCTTTTCTTCTCCGGAGAGAATAAGCAGCTCATTCACACACCTCTAGCCCCGCCCCCCAGAGTGATTGACAGGCTGCATCGTTGCCACGCAGGCCGACTACGCAACCTCAGTACTGCTAAGCATGGCTTCGTATTTATTATTGGGTGTTGCATTAGCATTTAACTATATGTAGGATGATTACAGCTGTAACAATTCCATATACTTTCAATATTTAATAAACTTAGTTTAAAAAAGTTGAAAAAAGCTTTTGAGGCTCTTGAGGCTTCCCTGACAGCGGGGCAAACATTTTACACACTTGACACAGCCTCAACATGTCAAGATAAAGCGCACACGCACACACACACACACACACACAACCACACCTACACTCACACCCACCCACACACCTACACCCACCCACACATGCAACCACACTTACACCCACACCTACAACTACATCCACCCACACCCACACCCACCCACCCACACACACACACACACACACACAGAACCACTTGTCTCTTGCAGCAGAGCGTTTCAAGGTTTTTACAAACACACCAAGAGTCTTTTTGAAGAGACTACAGCAACATAAGCAGCCACACTCTGCGTAGCTTAGCTGGGTTTATCAAGATTTCACCCACACTTGGATATTAGCGGAAAAATTTTGCTGCAACACAAGTTGTGAGCAAGTGGGAGTATTAGGTTCACCACTCCTTTTCCTGTATCTGTCGCTCAAAACAGGCCTGCAAACATCCGAGGAACAATAACTAATCCACTCTATTAAAAGCTTAGTGCCCTGATGAGACTGATCCCCCCCCCCTAAGTCTGGGTGGCCAAGGGAGGAAGGAGGGAGGAGAGAGAGGACTGAACATTAGAGGAAAGAGATGTAGAATAGACAGCAGCAAAGAAAAGAGTGAGGGAGAAAGAGGAAAAGAAGAGCAAGAAGAAGAGCAGAGACAAAGATCAGCAAGGGGTTCCAGCAGAAACACTTAATGTCGTCCAGATGTTTCAAAACCCCTCTCCCTTCTTCACTCTTTTCCTTTTCTCTTTCTTGTTTCTTTTTTAAACAAACAGGGAAAAGACTCAATAAAAGAAAAAGTGCAGATTTTGCTGGACTCTGGAAACGATTTGCAGCGACAATGAAGTGTGATGTAACAAAGAAGGGAAAAGAAAAGATGGAAAGTGAGGCGGAGAGAAGGCAGAGGCTTTCAAATATGTTGGTGTGTGTCGCTGTGTCCATACAACTGCAGATGATTTATGCAGTATATCAAACTCATTAATGGGTTAATCATTTCACTTTCACTTTTGTGTGGTGTGCTACTACCACATTAATTATCTTAATACTAAGCTATTAAGATAATTATTTTCGATGCTGTATATATTTTTATTTTTACATATATCATCATATTTTAATGTCAAACATACATGTGGAAGGCAGAGTGAATCCTTAGGCTGAACTGTATCTGTGGATGGCTACCATAGTGCCACCTTACAGGCCAGTAGGCATACCGTCAATGTTGTTTTTTAAGATTTTTTCGCAAATATGTTGGATTCATGTTTTGAGATAAAAAAACTTTCAAAAAAGTATCAAAGCTAGAGTGCGTAGTTTCTGTCGCCCCCATGAGAAATTCAAAGTAATAACAAAACTTTTGGCGCTTCCACATGATACAAGCCTTCTGTGATCACGCTTAAAGCTTTAAAATAATATGTAGGCCCCCACTGCAGGGACTGTATGGGTCCCGTAGTGGTCACGGACCCCCTCTCTGGTAGATAATCCAGGCTGAACTGCTGGCTTGTGTTTCTTGACATGTTTGATTTTGTTGTAGCGACGTTCCCAGACTTCCCAACGTTATCGTAACTGATAGGAAAAATTAAACCACAGTTCTCCTTTAATGAGGCGATGTGGGAGCTAACGTTAAAGGTGTTACGCTAGCAGACAATTTGACTGTCAATCGCAATTATTTCTGAGACAATTAACTGTAAAGCAACATTTGGAATTGTTACAGCTCAAACCACCACCTAATAAAAACCCATTTTACTTTACATAACATTACATAACATGTCATTTAACTGACGCTATTATCCAAAGCAACAACCAATTAAGTAATTTTTTGTTGTTGTATGTTTTCATCCATCCGTGCAGTCAGAAGGTCGCTTGTAGCAAAGTGTGTTTTTTTTTTGGCCAATACTCAATATCAATGTGTGTGTATGTGTGTAATAATCACCATGGCAACCTCCACGGCGTCACTGTTGGAGTAGGACTGGTCACAGAGGATGAGCAGCGCTCGCTCCTCCGCCAGCGTCCGAGTGACAGGGAGGTACCGCAGCTCGGAGCAGATCTTCTCTATAGTGGTGCCCTGCAACACACACACACACACACACACACACACACACACACACACACACACGCACACAGAAATACACACACACAAGACAGATTAGTGTCTGCACTGCTGGCGAGGAACAATCAGTTTCGAAGTGTCCTAAGTCTGTTTCAGATGCAGCCAATCAGAGTGCCTAGGCCCAGCAGGTGGGGGGGGGGGGGGGGGGGGGGGGGGGGGGGGGGGGGGGGGGGGGGGGGGCTGTGGCTCAGATCTCAGATCTGTATCTTGTCAGAATGAGCCAATTCATTTCCATTCAGAAAACCTTATTCAGAGCTGCTGGGGTGGATGGGGAGGACACAAGAGATGAACGAAGCTTCGTTAAGGACGTCTACCACCATGAGTCAAATTTCTGCATCTCTCTCACTCATTCTCTCTCTCCCTCCCCCACCAGGAGCCCCGTTGGGCCTGAGGTTTCTGCCTGTTTAAAGGAAGTTTTTCCTTGCCACTGTGGCACCAAAGGCATGCTCCTAGAAGATATTGTTGGGTCTCTGTAAGTTATAGTGTGGTCTAGACATACAAATTCAAATTGGCGTGAAAATCAGAAGAACAACATTGCCAAAGCATCAAGGCTAATACAACTCAACAACAAATAACATACTCTATCTGTAACGTGTCCTGAGAGAACTTCTATTAGATGATGACATAGTAAGCAGAGACAGCTACAAGTAGCTCTAAGTGATGTTGTCTTTTCAAGGCCCCTGTCAGCTTTTTTCTACGTCGTTCAAAGTTTTTTATTTTTCCTCAACAACTAAAAAAGTCCACACAATGATGAAAAAAATCCGGCAACATCACTGTCTTGTGTGGAAGGGTTGGACGAAGTGGCGATATATAACATGACGAATATTTCCTACAATCATCACCAACATCCAGCAATTATTAAATGTTAACCCAGGGGGGGAAGGAAAAAATGTCTTATATTTTGTTATGAAGTGACACATCCACAGGCTTGACTAAAATCAAATGTCTCTCCAGCCTTATTTCAGACTTTTCTCTCAGCAACAACTGGCAGAAACTTCTAGTCCCAGCAGCGCTGTCGTGGTCTGGCTTGCATTTAGAACATTGAAACCACAAAGCATTATGTTTATATGTCATATTTCAAATATTATCTCATTAAACATAAAAGCACCAATAATCTTTTTTTTGTCATGGCTAGGGCCATCATTGCCATTTTTTCCTCTTTTATATTTTTTTTAGTACTGAGAAAGGAAGAATTAAATTACAAATTGAATTAATTATAAAACTGAGGAAGATGGGTCAAACCACAGATTATAACATTGGACCACTGTCCACAATGTTATTAAAAAAAAACAACATAACGTTTCAGTTTGCCGTGCATTGCTCAAAGGCAAAGTGGCAGCAGCTGTTGAAGCACTGATCCCACATCCTTCCCACTACGATGTTTGGATTATTTTTCAAAAATAGCATCAAAGCAACATCTTGAAATGACTTGAGTCTACCAAAACTCAATATAAATGTACTAAAAGTTGCAATGGACAGTGGTGCAAGAAGTATTCAGATACTTTACTTCAGTAAAAGCACTAATACCACAATTACTGTTACAAGTCAAAGTCCTGCATTGATATATTATTACTTAAGCAAAAGTATGTATGTATCGTCAGGAAATGTAATTAAGTAGTAAGTATTAAAAGTAAAAATACTCAATGCTGAAAAGTCTTCACACTGTAGAAAGAGTAAAGGATCCAACCAGTTGTGTGTTTAATGGTCTCATCATCTCAGCTGGACGTTACAGGTTGGCTAGTTTAAATTATAATAAAACATCAGATTTTATTTTTTACATGTGTTTCGTATGCAAAATTCTTAATGTGTAAAGTAAATAGTAACTAAAGCGGTCAAATGAATGTAGGTGAGGAAAAAGTAGAATATTTCTCTCTGAAATGTAGCATAGAAGTAGAAAGTGGCATGAAAAGAAAAGACTCAAGTACCTTGTACATTTGTACTTAAGTACAGTACTGGAGTAAATGTACTTAGTTCCATTCCACCACTGGCAATGACATATCACCACATTATAACTTTTCTTCTGTATCCACACACAGAAAGTCCCTCACCTGTGGCACTTTGTCCTTTTTAAAGATGAGCGTGATGCGAGCACAGCTGTTGTCGAGGTAACCACTGTTGGGCTCGCACTGGGTGTGCAGGGGTGTCGGGGGGTCCGGCGTTGAACACACGCCCCACTGGTGACAGGGCGGCGAGAAGCAGGTGAGGAACTGATGCTCCACACACTCGTGGCCGGCTGGGCAGGAAGGGGCATCGGCGTCTGGGGGGGGCGGAGCCTTCGGGAGGAGGCAGGGCCGGCGGCCACACCTCACCTGGAAACAGCATGGACAGCTTCAGTCAGAAAACAGTCTCGGTAGGGAAACAATGACAAAGTATCAACACAAAAGTTTGTTTAAATGCTTTAGTTAATTATTTAAATGAATTGAAACTTTAAACATAATACACAATACACAGATATGAATAAGTAAAAACAAAAAAGAGCTTCCGGAAGCTCCGGCTTACGTCAAATAAATCACAGATACAGATCATCTGCTATTGCCAATTTACCCCTATAATATATAATAATAACAGCAAAAATCTTTGAGTGTCTTTCACAATATGTGGCAGCATTGGCAGCATGTGTTTAATGTACGGATCGACCGATACTGTTTTTTCAAGGCCGATACTGATTATTGTCTTTTATTAAACCAATAGCTGATATTTGGATATGCACATCCAGTGAAAATGAGAATCTTTAAAAGCCAAAATTAATATTTTGGAATGTTACAAACTCCAACACAAAACTTTATTTAGATGCTTTAAGCAATTACTTAATAAATGAGAACCGTCCAAAAAACGTCCAGGGCCGTTTGTATGTCGTCCAATGTATTGTGCAGCCCTATTATTTGATTAACCCTTCGTTGCGAGCCTGACCTTGGAGCAGCCGACGAATCCGTTGACACACTGGCAGGCGTTGCACTCCTCCTCCCAGCGGCTGCCGTGAGGAAACTGCAAGCCAGCGTGACGACACGGCTTCCCGAGGCCGATGACTGGGGGGGGGGCAAGGAAAGGAGACGTTGAGGAAACAAAAAGGCAAGTGTCTGGGTAGTCAATCTTCTTCTTTACTGAACCCATCAGGAAAATCCATCAGAGCAAAGTTTTTTTTAATTGTTCATTTTCTTTTCAAAAATGACATCCAATTGAATTCAAACAACTTTATTTGGCCCCAATGAATATTCTTTGCAAATGTAAATTTGCCTATTTGTGGAAAAAAGTTGATGATAGGGTATTCTGGCCTAAGCTATTCAAACAAGTTTGAAGCTATTTAAACAAGTTTGAATAGCTTAGTATGCTACGGCATGCCCTACATGTTATTGTAGACCCAGTTTAATCTCCAACTTCATTTGTAGTAGGGGGTCCCTGATCTGAATCTATTTCAGTAAAGGGGTCCTCGGATCAAAACAAACAAACATTGAAGACCCCTGCTGTAGATATTTATGGCACTTACACTCCTGACAGCGCGCTCCAGCGTGTCCCGGGGGACAAACGCAGCGGTAGCCGTTGATTTCATCTACACAGGTGGAACCTTCGGCACAAGGAGACGACTGGCACTCATCTATGTCTAGGAAAGAAAAAAAATCAACACATTCTATTTAATTCAGTTCTATTCAATTTTATTTACGGTATCAATTCATAACAAGAGTTAACATGCGGCTATTGAGGCTCTTTAACTCTGAGATTTTAGAGTAACAGGAGCTGGCAACAGTTCAGGTAACAACAATGATCTCTTATTGATTTTTTGTATTTTTTTGGTGTGAATGACCTTTTTAAACACTTACATTTATTAAATTAACTTAAATTAATTTCACACAGGTCTAGGGCTGCACTATATGAGGAAAATATGCGATAAAATTGTTGAACGTCAGATAAAGATATTACTCGGGATACAAACGGATATTAGTGTTTTTTCTTTTTGTTTGCTGATTTTAGTATTCCACTGAAATACAAAACAAATATAAGGAAATCATTTTCAACATTCTTTACAAATTGAAAATTGAACTGAATATAAAAGCAGTGCAGTTTTCTTTCAACTAACGCAAAAAAATCTTTGAGTGTTTTTTGCGATATGTAGCAGCTTTTCGCATTATGTTTATTGCTCCAGTTGATATAGCTTTGACAAAAAAACAACAATATATTGTTCAACCCTACACAGCTCTTACTCGTGTGTTGATCTCTCCTTCAAATCTTCCTCTTCCTGAAACTTCAGCTGGGAACAAACTGAGCTTTGAGAGATTTGAATGTTATATTCAAACATCTTCAATGAGTGACGGTATTCACAGAGATCCTACTTTGCACAATGGGTTTAGAGCAGTTTGTCTTGAAACACTTCAATTGGATAACACTGGTTGTGAAAGGGGCTTTTCTGAAGAGATTTCTCCCACAGGGCCGCGGGAGAGCGCACTGACCCGTCTGACGGACCCTCGGCTCTGACCTCGGCTCAGCGCCGAGGGGGGAGAGGTTAAGACCGTCTTCCTTAAAGGCTTCCTAATCTGTCGCCTTGAGACAATGGGCTCGTGCTCCCCCGCCGTGGCCTTTCCACCTCTGACCCCCCTCCCACCCAACCCCTCCACACGCCCCCTCGGGTTCCCAGGGACTCACTGATGCGGCAGTCCGGTCCGGCGAACCCCGGGGTGCACTCGCAGCGGAACCAGTTCACGCCGTCAACGCAGACGCCGCCGTTGTAGCTACAGAAAGGGAAACAGAATAGATTAGATTGACTTTTATTGATCCCAAATTGGGAAATAGAGAATATACAGATAAGGAATAATATATAGATTACAATACAAGAACAACTATTCACAAAATAAAGGTACAAAAATAAAAGGCAAACAATGTACAAACACTTAAAATATCTAATAGTAACTGCACTTCAGTATTAAAAGTACGTTTATGATATTAAATGTACTAGAAATAAAAGTAAAAACTTTGATTATAAACTTTATTGCGGCTTCCTTATAGTGAAGCATAATATTCAGGGTTTCCACACACGTGTCAGCAAAGCTGAAGCTGATCCCTGATCAATGTCCAGACTTCATATGTAAATCCCTGCTGACCCCATACTGGGCCTTCCACCCCCTCCCCCCACCCTCTCACCACCACCCAACACCTCAACTCCCCACAGCTCCCACCAGGTCCCGGCGGGTGAATGGTGAGAGGGCCGTTTCTTCACACTTTGCTGCCCCTCCCCCTTCTCCTGCAGCCTCCTCCTCCCAAAAAACCAATCCACCTGTCAGTCATTGTAGAGGCGGGTGAGGAGGAGAGGGCAGGTGGGGGGAGGGGGGAAGCTTTTGTCCTGGGTAGCCTTTTGGATTCAGAGAGGCTGTTGGGAAATCTCAGGTTTTTCTTTACTTCATATTCTTGTGTTTTTGTGCTATTACTTTATTTTTAACAATGTTTTATTCATTCAAATTCCAATTCAATTTTCAATTAACGCTAATCACAACTCAATTTAAGTAATTTAAATGTCTTGTTTTGTCCGTCCACAATCTTTAAAAGGGTGCAAAAGATGCAAATGTCAACCGAACTAATGTTTCTACATTTACAAGGATCAATCAACGCCGCATCCAGCAGCGATAAATAGTTTCTAGAATTTAGGGCTGCATGCCAAAGGACCTCCGCTGAATCAATGCCCAAGATCAAGTTAGGTCAAGTTAAATGAGATAATAGAGGAAACCCAATCAACACCAACCAATAAACTGGAAGGAAAAATGATTAAAGGAAGCGGGATCTGTCTTCAGGGCATTCGTACCGAACGCCTCGACATCCAATGGACCAATAAAAAAATGGAACATGTTTCTACAAGTGAACATTTGCAGTTTGTAGCACCAGGTAAAATTATCCAAATAAACAGAGATAGATGTTTGACACCATGCCAGAAAACTGCAGCTAACTATCTGTCCGACCGCTCTTAAACCAGCACAGCATGTTCTACAGATAGTGGCCACAGAGGTGAAAATATTGCATTTCTGCTTATTGTTTTTTTTTTACTAGGATAAGAAAAGGACTGTTGCTTACCAGGGATGTGGGTTGCAGTCATCAACATCTGCAAAAGAGAAACACATGAGTAAACCTGGAACCTGGTACAGTCATTTCACCCGTATGTGAGAATAAATAACTTTTAACCCAGAGTTTCAAGCTTGTGATATATTTTCACAAAAGTAGTATCTGACCCGCTACATTTAGTGATCCACAAGCACATTCATGTCAACATCCAAGCCGTAATTTCAAACTCAAACAAAGATCTTTGGGAAAGCTTTGATTAATCTAAATTGGTAATCTAAGTATTTGACAGCTAAACTCAGCCAGGCTTTACATTCAAAGAGATTAAACCCAACTTTTTAATGCATTTGTTACGGTTTTCGTTGCTTTGTTCCCCACTACCCCCAGTATATACATCTCATTCATATGAAATCATACCAAATTTTTGAGATGGTTAAAGTTTGACCAGAGGACAACAGGAGGGTTAATGGGTAAAGTGCTAAATTGTCAATAGTAGTTTTAACGTTCACACAACCAATCTTGACTTCTCTCCACCATCCCTTCCTGATGCCATTAACACAGCATCTAATGCTGACCTTACACTTAACGACTTTTCAAGAGATTCCACTGTGCGGAATAATTTCCAATATCAAAATAAAATCCAAAGAGTCTTGCTAGAGTTGGGGCGTAGCCCTTCGTCTCAATCATTGGGCGTGAGGTGGTAATAAAACTTAGTCCCAGTCAGTTTCTCCCGACTTATCGTTCCATCAAAATGTTTGACATTATTGTAAGTTTTAAGTCTTGGTAATGACATTTAATCATATAAACGTTGACAACAACCAATGGGTGTGCTGTCTCCCGCGCCAAACAGGAAGCAGCAAACGGCTGCATGTACGTCAGAAAGTAATAAACTTTCCCTTCAGTTAGCAGCTAATGCTAGCGGTAGCTAATGCTAGCGGTAGCTAGCTAGCTTGGTTAAATCTTTCAAAATGAATCTAGTTGTGGGCTTGTAATGCGGGACCCTGGAAGATCTCCAGTCTTTACATATTATGACAGTCTTTAACGGTAGATGTGTTTGGTAGGCATAACGGGGACGTACTCTGTGCGCAGGTGGCTCCCTCCCAGCCGTCCTTGCAGATACAGTTGAAGGCGTCTCCAGCTCCAACACACGTCCCGCCGTTCTCACACGGACCTGAGTCGCACGTGCTGTTCTTGGCTAAAAACAAAACAGAACCAAAGATTCCTGTTTATCAAAGAATCTGAGGAGCCCACATAGCTGCTCTATGGCCCGCCATTATAGATTTACTTGCAATAAGTAAACATTAAAGTACTCTTTTCCACATTTCCGCTGCACTCAGTATTCAGCTAAAATACAAGAAATTGTTTTTTGAATTTAAAACAAAAGAAAGGAAATCATTTCCAACTTTTTATTATTGAAACTAATTTAACATTGAATTGAATATAACAGGCAGCACTAAAAAATAAATATTTACATATTAAAGTGCAGATTTCTCCTGATATTTACTTCTAACAAATATTTTTGTATGTTGCAGCCTTTTGCAACGTGTTAAAGGTAAAAAACGATATATTGTGCAGCCTTATGACAGATTGTCGTAATATAATATCACATTGTATTATTAAAGTATTATCAGAAAAGTTGGGTACCAAGGTGCTCAGTATACAGATGGACGCCATCTTGAGAAAACAGTCAGGTTTGACTGGTCCCCACTGTTTTCCCAAGATGGCGCCTGCCTGCATACCGAATGGTACTGTCTTTATAAACTATCTCTTTAATAAACTTGTCTGTATAGAAATAGTGATTTCATTTTACTTCTGTGTAGCCCGATGACTAGCATTATAAGCTAATTAGGGGTTTGTGCTAAAACTGGTCACATACCATTAGCATAAAAACATATCGCAGAGAACGGTCGACTCGGTACACGTGTCAGTAACTCATAGCTTCATTTTGCGCTGGAAGCGTCCTTTAAACACGGCTAAAATGCTGACAGCTAAACGGACTGCCATGTGGCTGTATTTCCCTGGAAAGGATTTTAACTACGGGACGTCCAACAGCCAGCAGCTGCCGTTGTCCGGAAACAACACAAACGGTGTCTTTACTTGAAACTGGTAAGCCTCGAGGTGCATTCAAAGTCATTGTAAAATACCCTTTTCCCATCTAGGGGTTGTTTTTAACAGTTATAATTTAAATTTGACCGTGTGTCCTTTGCCATAAACTAGCCATTTTGATCTCTTCTTGTGTTCACAACCCGTTTTTAAAGTATCGCTTAAGCACCAGTGTCGAAAAAAACACAAACAATACCCAATCCTAATTATCAGCAGAGCAGTGAGAGCCGGCCTGACCTGTGTTGCAGGTGCTGCCCCCCCAGCCTGAAGGGCAGCTACACAGGAAGGAGTCTCCATGGTCGTAACACGTCCCGCCATTGCTGCAGGTAGTGGAGTCACACTGGCTCTCACCTGAAACGAAGCAGTATGGGAAACGGAGTTTTAAACATTTGACTCTGTGCCAGTGTTGATACTGCAGCTCCCTAAGCACAGTTCAGAGGGAAGAACAAGCCTGCACAGCAGCCAGCGAGGGCACAGTGCCACGTAGAGAAGATTAAGAGGCTGAGGTAGTTGTAAGACCTGACATGTTGATGCTAACTGAGGACAGAGGCTCACGGCTCTACTTCAATTTTTCTTCACTCACTGATTTTCTCCACTATAACAATTAAAACAGTCCTTTTTACAGACCTTTTTACAAAAATTCTTCTTTAGCTAAGTGTCTGTTTTTTCTTTTAAGAGGTCCGTCTCGGACCAGCCAGACTGATGGCAGCATTAATGTAGAGCAGCATTCTGTGATAACAGATTCATGGTTGAAAAAGCAGAATTAAGAATTCAAAATTTTTTTAAAGGAACACACCAGCTTATTGGGACTTTATCTTATTCACCTCATCCCCCAGAGTTAGACAAGTCGATACATACCCTTCTCATCTCTGTGCGTGCTGTAACTGTCTGATGCCCCCATCATTAGCCTAGCCTAACAAAGATCCTGCAGGTAACTGGTTCCAACTAGTTTTCATCAACAAAACCAATGTGAGTTTGTAGCAAACAAGACTGGTGACAAAATTGAGCAAATCAACCTTGTTATTTGTACACCCTGGGACTACACAAATCACAACATGTGAATAGGAACATGTTGGAGTTGTTTTGTCACTTGTTGGGAGCAATAATTCGTTGGAGACGGTTACTTGCAGGATCTGTGCTAGGCTAGCTAATGCTGGGGCGTCACCCACATTAAGTCAATGCTAAAAGATAAAAGTTTCCAACCGTCCAAAGTTTCTTAACTATAGGTTAAAAAAAATTCTTTAAACACATTAAAAAATAATTCCCAGTGACTGAAACGCTGGGGGAAACCCTGGTATTTACAGTAGTTACTGATGTCTTCCAAGTCTCACATTGCCAGACCTTTCTTCACAACACAGGGGGAAGGTCGGGCTGACTTTCCGGTGGCACCTAAACAATCCCGGAAAGGAAATGTCGTAAAACTAATGTCTTCCCTAACACATTAACAGATGAACTTACGCGAGTGGCAGGTCTTTCCTTTCCAGTTGTCCACACAGTTGCAGTAGAAGTCGTTCAGCAGATCGACACATTGGCCTCCATTCTGACAGGGGTTCCTGTTGCACTCGTTCACATCTGGAACAAAGTGCAATTAATTGAATTTTGATCTCGATTTCCATTTCAGGTCCTATCAAATAAAACGTAATGAAGTATAATGACGTAAAGTATTATTTTGTCTTGAGTTCTGAAGGGGAATTTAAAAAGTTCAACGGGAAACGTTTTTTCACTGTTGATTTGTTTCACTGTTTTTCAACTTTAACAAAAGTCAACGTATAACCGTATCAAATCTCCATGACCTAAATATTGTCCAAAATAATTGTGATTATGATTTTTTTACCCTCATAAATCGAGCGGCCCTACTGTAAACTAAGTAGAAAATAGATTTAGAATAAGTCAGCTGGTCAAGTTGCCACATTTTTTCCCCCAGCTTGATTTCCTCTCTAAAACAAATCCTCCATTGTTTGGTCTTCCATAAGATTCTCAGACTGCTGATCGTTGAACGGATGGATTCCCCAGTGGAGGAATGGAACTAAGTACATTTACTCAAGTACGGTACATAAGTACAAACATTGAGGTACTTGTACTTTACTTGAGTCTTTTCTGCCACTTTCTACTTCTACTCCGTTACATTTCAGAGAGAAATATTCAACTTTTTACCCCACTGCATTAATATGACAGCTTAAGTTACTAGTTATTTGTAGGTACTTTACAAATTAAGATTTTTTTACCCAAAACACATCTAGTTTATAAATTCTGATGTTTTACTACAAATAGAGTCCAGCTGAAATGATTAGACCATTCGACACACAAGTGTTTGGATCGTTTCCAGTTTGTAATATGTAGGGATTAACAGTGACCCCCCAAAAAACAGTTCTCAGACACCCATAGACACACAGCCACACACACACACACGCGAGCAGACACACAGAAGCACAGACCGATGCACACACACACACACACACACACACACACACACACCCACACTCACCAGCATCACACAGACTGCCCTCCCAGCCGTCTGGGCAGAAACACTGGAAGGAGTTGATCCCATCAATACAAGTACCTCCGTTCTTACAGGGAGATGACGCACAGTCGTTGATGTCTGCAGGCAGAGAGATGTCAATTTTTAAAAAGAAAAAACAACTCTAAAGAATTCAAAATAGTCCAGATTTTTTTTTTTTTTTTAATGAATTTGATGAACTCAAACTCTGCTGCGGTCTGCATCAGCTTTGTGTCATAAAATTACAGCCTCTACATTTTTGTCTTTTTGACACGTCAGAGGTAAAAACAACAAAATATTATATAAATATATAAAAACAAAGATTTAGTTTAGTTTGATTTTGAGAACACAGATTTTAAAAGCATCCATGTTTTCTGTTTTCCTTCTGCTGTAGACTAAACGGAGAGTGATGATAAGTGAAACTGAAGTCTGAATGTTCCGTAATATGGTTGCCAGTGATGGTAACTGAAGATAAATATAGTGTTTGTGTGCGTGTGTGTACATATGAGTGTATGTGTGTGTACGTCACTGTGGGTGTGTGTGTGTGTGTGTGTGTGTTGAGCTAATAATGACTCACTCTCGTGGCAGTAGGTGCCAGTGAATCCCGGCTCACAGGAGCAGCTGAAGTTCCCGGCAGGCAGGCTGATGCAGCGGCCGTGGGGACCGCACACATTAGATGAGATGTGCCACACTCGCTTTTGGGTGTCGTTGGTAGCCACGGCTACCGTGCAACTGTCAATCACTTTGAGTGACAAAAGACAAAAAAAGATCAGCATGGCAGAAAGTTGTATTAGAGAGTGTGCGTCTCTTAATGTCCACAGCTGGTTAATTTAAATTAGGGCTGTCAATCAATATCATTTTCAATCATGATTAATCACATGAGTTTATTTGTACTAGACATCCACAATTAAAATATATTTTAAAGACATAGATATCAAGGATCCTCCAAGTTTGGTGTTACCTTGACAATGGTTTGTCTTGCAGTGGTCCTTAAGCTCCGAACACGTTTTGCCCTCGTAATCGTCCGGGCAGCTGCAGTAGAAGTCTCCCATCAGGCTGTGGCACTGGGCTTTATTTTGACATGGGTTCGGGCTGCACGGGTCATTCTGCACCTGCAAGGAGGTAGAGGTGAGTTGTGTTCAAGTGAGTCTCACATTGCCAGACATTCCGCCACATCGCTACAGAAGAAGGTCTGGCTAGTCCACACAGCTTTCCGAGATGGGAAAAGAACATCTATCTGGTTTATTGGTATTTATTTAAACCAATCACAATCGCCTTGGGCAGCATATCCTTGGTAGCGCAGTTGTTGTGGTGGAACATGTGTATGTTCGCAGGATGTTTTAGTCTTGCAAGAGAATACTCAGATTGGACAGACTGGACCCTGCAGAGATCTGAGGCACATATAACCACAGTCCTCATAAATCCACCGGGGTTTAAAATGATCAACGCAAAGAAAGTTAAAGGTGACGAACATCAGGCAGAAAATAAGGTACATCCTCTGAAACATCGTCGATATAGACTATGTGCAAGTGTACACACTAACCGCCCCCCCCCCCCCCCCCCCCCCCCCCCCCCCCCCCCCCCCCCCCCCGTTTATCTTATACTATCCTCACCTCACAGGTTGTACCAGCAAACCCCTGCGGGCATTCACACATAAACCCCTCCAGCAGGGCATGGCAGCGCCCACCGTTCCTACACGGACTGCTGGCACAGCGGTTTCTCTGAACCTCGCAGTGGCGACCCACAAACCCCGCCTGGCAAACACACTGGTAGCCTCTGGCCACCTCCTGAAACCAAAACAAACATACACACTACGTTTCACTCGGTGCTTCAAATGTATAATTATTTTCAGATAAAGTGAGAAGAGTCCTTTATTATTAAAGAAAAACAAGCACCCAAATCCCCAAACAACCTCCCTGCTCAGTGGGTGATGTGCTCAAAGGCCATTTTCTCGACGCTGTTGAGTTTCAGAACATCAACACTGGGCAGGACAGAGAGCTATAAAATCATCAAGGTCTGACAACTACTTAAGATCATCTGTAATCTTGTTCCAACTCCATTATCGCATCTTGTTACATTCAAACATTAAAAAGAATGTAACAAAGATCCCAGTGTTTATGAAAAGCTCACCTTGCAGGTCCCTCCGTTCTGACACTGACCATGGCAGCTGTTCATGTCTGAGAAGAAAAGACACAGAGAAAACATCATGTTTGAGTTGTGGAGCATGCATTGGTGCTGGAACATGCAGGTGCTACGGAAAAAGGGGTGGACACAACCAAAAGCAAAGCGATCCATGCCTGAGGAAATGTTAGGTGCAGATTCAGAGGTGCAGTGAGAACATGCAATGAAACCAAAAGTCAAAACTACCCTTCAAGATTTCCTCTAAAAAGATTTACAACATTTAGGAAAAAGGCAAAAGTTGATGTTTATAGCTTAGAAGAGTTAGGGCAGGGAGTGGCAGGCATCAACAGCCGTCCGAAAGAAAGAGAAATATATTATATATAAATGGAGAGCTGAAGTCCAAACCTCTAGGCTAACTAGCCTCTGTTTTACTGGCATTGATAATTCATTTTCCCATACAGGGTTTCAGCCATAACATGTTACTGTTGTTTTTGCACCCACAAAAAAGGCCTAGATTTTTAGTTTTTTAGCATTCAACAATATAAAAAAGTTTCAAACATTAGCATGCAGTCAAAGCCTCATGGGGATGTAGTAAAACATGTTTCTGTAGCGAGACTTATGAGTACCTACAGCGTTAGCGATGAGTCATTTTTAAACAAGAACAAGTCCATGGGTCTTAGTCATTAGAATGCTATCAAAGCCCAACAAGAGCAGTAAAATATGTACTACCACGGCACTAAATAGTCAAATTTAAAAAAACACTTGCCAAGAAAAATCACAGATTATGTTGCTAGCATTCAAGTACAACTAATGAGTAGACATTAGCTTGTTGTCAAAGCCTTATGGGAGTGGCAATAACACATATTTTATTTCCATAAGATAAACTACTGTACTAGATAGTGTATTAAGCAAAAAAAGACAATGATTATTTTAGCTAGCATTGCCAGCAAAACTGGCCATTAGCATGCTGTCAAAGCCTAAGGGGAGCTGTAGCTGGGTGGTTGTCTGGGTTACATTGATTGAAAGCGTTAAAATTTTGCTGTTCAGTATAATAATATATTGTAATGTATCGTTGTATATTGACAGAAAAGCCCAGAAACATTTTAGAACGACTGATAAATGAAAGAGAAGCAAGAAGGAGCGAGTAGAACAGAAGCTAGCCTCGGGGCTAACGGTGCTACAGGCAAATGGAAAGAGGCTGGAGGCTAATAAGTAGCTGGATTGATACTAACTGGTGTCACAGTTCTGGCCAACCCATCCACGAAAGCAGGCACAGTGATATCCACCAATCAAGTTTTTGCAAGAGTAAGCATTGAGGCAAGGCTTCCCTGCACACTCATTAACGTCTGCAAAATGGAGACGAGAGACACAAAGAGAATGAATGAGAGAGCTGAGAACCTGCTAAGAAGCCCCGTCACCAAGCGTCGCTTAATGTCGTACAACACACTGAAATCACGGCTGAAGGTTGTAGGTCTTTTCTGAACTCTAACTTCCAACTGTTTGTGTTTTGCTTTTGCTTTTTTGCGCGATAATTAACGTAAGTTTTAAAGGGTGCATCAGTAGAGGACATGAAAACTTATTTACATTGACTGCTTGTTTTTTCTAGTCCTTCTTTTGTTCCTCCTCATTAGAAAAAACAATCCAAAACAATTTGGAACTTTTTGATCTGTTAATATGCATGTAAAGATCCTTTTCTGTTAACGTGACCAGATTCATTCACGTTACTCGGTGTCATGTAGTCGGATTCATGACATTTATGGGTAAACGACTCAGGGGTCTTTTTCAAACATCCGTCAAATTGCCAGAACATTTACAGGGTGAAATCCATGTCTGCCAGGGTTTCCATCTCCACCACAGCTCTATCCCCACCCTCCCACCCCTCCCTCAGGGTTAAAGTCATTATACTGCATTCCCTTAAGGCCAACCTGTGGTATTCCAAGTGGTCAGTTTCGGAGGCGCTACCACCGCGCCCACCACGCGGCCTCCCTCACTATAAACCGACACAGTGCATTAATACTACTCCCAGGAGGTAGGCTGCACCTGTTGGTCTGCTGAAACTAAACACCCCCAACCCATTCCTCAAAAACCCAACCTCCCCCCATTACCATAGCCCCTCCTCCTCCTCACACCGCTCTCTTCCAGGTACTACCCCGCTCTCTGAAAAGGGGAAGTGCTCAGAGAAGAACAGAATCCGTAACACAAACCAAAGCATTTTGGTTGCTTCCCGCTCGTGTTTACAGGTTATAAAGCTTTTCCTGGCAGAGGTTGGGGGGGTTAGGGCTCCGCTATGTCGCGGCGTCGCTTTACCGCAGCGTACATACAACCCTGTTACGCCCAGTCTGGAGCCAAAGATAACTCCCTGCACGAGTATATTTTGTCCCAAGGCTAGCAGTTGCCAGGCGAGAGGTTATTTTTAGCTTTACTCAAGTCACCTGGCTCGAGTTCTCATTTGAAATCAGTGACCCTCCAGCAGTAGGACTACTGGTTAAACGACACGGCAGATAAACAAACACCCAGATATGCTGTAACTATGCAAGCAAATGGGATTCCTGGAATGAATTCGGACGCATGGCATTCACTGTAGGTGCAACACACAGAAACACACCGGCTTTATCACAGCAAAACATCATTCAGCATGCAACAATGTGTTGAATTAGGGAATCAGGATTACATAAATATACATAAATACAAAATATTTTTTTCCCCTTAAAAATGTTGCGAATCAAATTGGCCCCATGATATTTTACAATCATTGGATATCCACAAATGAGCCTACTTTAAATGAACAAAGCAGCTCATGTTTTCTTTGATCTTAGCATATTAGTCAATCCCTCAGTCAGACGTACCTATCTGGCAGGTCTTGCCCGTCCACTGTGGAGGGCAGAGGCATTCGAAGCCATTCTCCATGTCCATGCAGGTTCCACCCTGAGCACAGGGGTTGGAGGCACACTCATCCGTGTCTGAAATACATACCAGACGGATGTTGACGCCTTAATCACTTAGCATAGACTCATACTCCAGCTACCATGGGTGACACCGAGTTAGTTTTGCATACTCAGTCAGCATCTTCGTAAGGTATTCAGCTGGTTTTCTAGGTAAAACTTGTTAGCCAATTTTAGCCGATTTAGTTTTGTTCCGATCTTACAAAATTCTGTACCTTCCGAAAAGTGGATGTTTTTAAATGAGTTAAGTTATGTGGTATGTTGACTGAAATGCTGAATGTATGGCCTAAGGGATCCTCTAATAAACTAAACTAACTTAAGTCATAAAACCACTCGTAGAAAAATGCTGTAAACTACCTTCTGCCGGGAATAAAAATCCGGTGGAATAATACCAAACCCCCAAACTTTCAGGAAATAATTTTTGAGGACCAGTGCTATGACCTTGTGATTACAAGGGATTAGAAGTGAAAAATACCTAATTTAACTCCAAACAGAAACACAAAGCTCCTGACGTGATGCATCGAGAAGTGACACATAACAGAACAGAAGATGCTAGATCTCATTGCCCCCCCCCCCCTCACCTTTAGCACAGGTTGGCCCGGACCAGCCTGCCGGACAGTGACACTCAAAGCCTGATGGGACTTCATGGCATGTTCCCCCGCTGGCACAGGGGTTGGAAACACAGGCGTGCTCCGCTAGAGAAAAAAGAATGTAAAAAATATAAAATGCTCGTAAATCTTCTCAGCTCTTCAGAACTTTGCCCTGAGCGCTGCGCAGAAACCTGGATTTCAGAGCGTTTTTTTTCTTCTTCTTTTCTTTAGAGACTCACCGATCTCGCAGTTCTTGCCAGAGTAGCCATCTGGACAGGCGCAGTTATACTCGTCTGGCTCTGTGTTCATGCACGTGCCTCCGTTCTTACAGGGTCGGTTGGTCCCACAGTAGTTCAGGTCTGCAAAGCAAAGAACACTGATGTGATCCACCCAAATAAAACCCCAATTAACAAAAATTGTTAAAAAATAATATTATTATTTTTTTTTTTTTAAATACGGTCCAGCTTCTCCAGGTGATTTATACATATATGATTACATTTCTTTTTAAATACTATTATAAAACTCACATTAGCTCTCATTTCCAAGGTTGTGTTCTGTTGTTTGGTAACTTGCTCATGAACACATTTGGAGAGGATGTGAATTGCTTTTTTATTCTGAATATTTGAAATGGTGCTGGTGATTTTCCTTTGTGGCTGTATAAAAACCTATTTGGGGGTGGGGAAATTCCTTTTTATGCCTCAGTGACATTTAGGCCAGAAGATATCAGACCACTAAGTGCTGGAAGAATAGTTGTGTACAAAATCTGATCTGACAATAACATCATCAAAATGCTTTTACGTGTCATTATGCTGCAGCCCTGTGTTTAACAGCCGTGCACACAAACTCGCTGATAGAGGCTCCATTTCATTTCCCCCCCCCACCCAAATCATATGATTGTGGGTTACAAGGAACCCAACGTAGGGAAATATTTACAGAATAAAGTAAATTCTATTTTAGTGTTTTGCACTTGGACCAATAACACTGTGTCCTCATGCCACTTATGAGAGGTTTAAAGGAGCATTTGGGTGTATTTGCATGTTTTAGCCCATATATACGGGAAGTCACAAAATACACAATAACTGCACACCATTGCTTTCCATTCCACCGCATGCCATTCAAATGGCAAACTCTTGAAAATAGATTGAGTTGTGAAATCTATCACAGTTTGCACAGTGTGCATTCATTTTAAGCAAAGTGACTAACAACTTGCCCAATATTTACGTCTATACAACTCCAGCAAGGTTCTGCGTAATGCTTTTAGGACTGCATGGAAAAACATTGGAAACCAATATCTGTTAGTCTTTGAAAAATACAGAAGAAATCATTTTTATCCCCAAAATGAACCTCTAGAGTTATCCAAATGACCCGAAGAAAGACCTTTTTAGGCGAGACATCGAATG
Organism: Etheostoma cragini; assembly: GCF_013103735.1. Lineage (NCBI taxonomy): Eukaryota > Metazoa > Chordata > Actinopteri > Perciformes > Percidae > Etheostoma > Etheostoma cragini. The sequence continues at coordinate 2,712,273 of NC_048426.1, read as the reverse complement.
ATATAGGGAATCTGAAGCCAGTCCACTTGCCTTTGACTTTTAGCACCTGTATGGTACAATAATGACCGGTATGGTACAATCTCCATCAGTTTGTACAGAACTTGGCAAAAAGGCTGTCTCTTATTCTGCTCCTCACACACTGCAGCAGGACCTAAAACTGTCCAGCTTGCTACCACTAGAAGATTTTAAACTTTAAACTAAGGGCAGTAGAAAAGTTGTTTGAATTTTGCTTATAGGGCTACTTGGCACTTTTGTTTAAATCTTGTATATAGTGAAGTTTGTCTTTCTATAACTGTTGCTTGGTATTGTCCCAAACCGGTCTCACTTGAGAATAAAAACCTGTGTTTCAGTGAGATTACCTGTATCCAAAAGATAGAAACAGATGTTAATATGGAAACATTGTGCAGCAGAAAAAAAAAGAGATCTGACCTTTATCACAGAGCAGACCGCCCCAGTTCTTCTCACAGGTGCACTGCCAGGGCCCGTTGCAGGTACCGTGAACACAGCCGGGATACGGCAGGCACTCGTCACAAAGCGATCCCTGCCAGCCGTAGTTACACCTGCAACACACCGCAGATTCAGATTCAGATGTACAAAAATAGTCTCTCCGTCTCTCATGACGGAAAAATCGTAATAGACTTCTTAAACTCGGGCAGTAAACATGCAAAGCTTATATATTAATTCACACCGTAAAAAAACACAATGTATGTGTGCAAAATGGCATAGTGTTTTTCATTACTTTTTTAATTGTTTAACCCTAAGCCCTAAGGCCATTTTTACAGTTCCTTGTCCATCTGGATTTATTTTATTTTATTTTATTTTACAGTCAAGAAATGAACATCATTCTTTTCAGGACAAACTGGGTTATTAGAATATTTGGGTTGCAATGAGGTCACTTGAATGTTAAAAATGGTTGTAGGACCTTAAAGGCAAATAAATAATAAAACGGAACATGCGGCATTATTGAGCAAAAACGCGATGAATTATGGACATAATGTGGATAAATCTTGGATGTAACAGTTTGGATTTAATGCTCAACGACCCTGAAAAATGGCACAAGTTCCAGGCTGGATAGAAAATCGCCTGTAGAGGGTAGAGAAACCCGGAAGAGACCTCTCTAACCGCTAACTCGTTAGCTTTTAGCTGCAACCATCGGTAAGTTGCTCGCTTTTATGGTTATTAAATGATTAAACTATGAATCAGAGGTGCTGTTTTTACTCGTGGGCGAGTGTCTAGATTTTAAAAGGTTAAGATATTTATGGCAGTGGCAATGAAGGAGTGTTATGTGGATATACACTGTACACCTGGTAGGAATACTGGTACTTCAATGTATTTCTTTCTTTATTTTAGGCTTGTCTATTCTTATTGGACTTAGCCTCATACTATTTTTTATTGACTAATGGATTAGTCGTTGACAGATCTGTAAAAGTTAGTTTCTCCACAAAGAATCATGCAAAAGCCCCACTTTGGTTTACCAGAGTTGTACTCATAAAGTTTCTTGGAAATCATTCAGCATGGAAAAAGCATAGAAAATTACTAATTGACTAAACAAATCTTAGTCGACTAACTGCTATTTTGCACCGACAAAGCAAAACAAAGCACAGACAGACCCGGTGAAGAATGGGAGAACAAGGGGGCAGCACTCCCTTCTTTCCTATGTTAATTCCTTTGTTCTTTCCTTCTGGAAGTGATCTAAAACCCCAAACTAGAGATGGGAGGAAGTACTTTTCCCTGTCATAGCAAAACAACAAGGTATATTCTACTAAAATGTGTTTGCCAAATTACTTGAAATCGCTTTTACGTTCTTATGCAGAAATAAGTGCATCTTATTTCAACAAACACTGACAATGTGTTCTAGGATACAGCTCCACTGAGGGAATATCACGCACACAAATGCACTTATAACGCGGCGGGAGTTGGCAAAACAAAACAGCGATAGTTATGTAGTGATGATAGACAAGATAATGCTTTTACGATGTGGGAAAACACAGCGCTCAATGTAACCACAAAGAGTCCATGCAGGACACTTGGAGTAGACATGTCCAGAGAACACAGGAGAGACGAGTCACACAGAACGGCTTCATCAAGGTGGCTGACACGTTTGCTGCAGCTCCTAATCTTAGAACACACAGGGCCAGGGGACATTCCTGAGCAAAGAGAATGTGTGTGTGTGCGTGTGTGTGTGTTTGGGCACAAAATATCATTTCTTTTCATTTTTTTATTGTCATCGCGATATCAACTTATCAATAATAAACACATCGCCAAAGGCTGCGACACGTCATGAGAAAAACTGAGATTTCTTTGTGTTAGATCGAAGAATATATTGGGCGATTTTTTTTACCGGTGCCTTTAAAATTCGATTCAATGTTCAATTTGTTCAATAAAAGACTTTTGGAAATGATTTCCTTTCGTTTGTTCAACAAGCAATTTGTTGTATTTTAGTAAAATACCAAAAGCGGCAGAAATGCAAAACTGAGTACACTAATATAATTTAGTTAACGCTACAATAGTTATTGCGATATTACCTCATTACGCATTTTTCCTCATATCAAGCAGCCCTAGTGTGTGTGTGTGTGTGTGTGTGTGGTTGTGTTTCATGTGTGCCCTATCATGCAGACAACAAAAGGTTTCATATTTTACTGTAGTTTTAATGTTTAGGTGTTGCCTTGAGTAGCTGCAAATGATTTCTGTCCTCAACTGAACCCTTACAAGTTGTTATCAATTGATTTCTTTTCAGTTAAAACAGATTCAAATCTAATATGAATATTCAAACGTGTTTTCAGTAGATGTCAACTCGTCTGTATCTTGAAATGGAAAATAATAAGGCCTGTCCCTGCCAACAATCAAGGAAAATTAAGCTTTTAAAAATACTATAAACAGACACTTTTTATATGGAATAGGGCTGCAGAATCAAGCCTTAATTACGTATTGTAATCATTGATTAATTTTTCTATTATTTTCATTCATCTATGAATCTTTTTTTTTTTTTTTTAAAAGGTCACAAGGTACAGTGGTGTGAAAAAGTGTTTGCCCCCTTCCTCATTTCATGTTCCTTTGCATGTTTGTCACACTTAAGTGTTTCGG
>NC_048426.1:2704904-2709089 GCF_013103735.1 Etheostoma cragini | reverse complement strand
TTTAAATTGGTTTGATGTTCCGAAACACTTAAGTGTGAAAAACATGCAAAGGAACAGGAAATGAGGAAGGGGGCAAACCCTTTTTCACACCACTGTATGTGAAATATGGGGAGGCCAGCGAAGGGTTAGCTAATCTGTTGGTTTAATGGCAGCACTCTGTTATTCCAAGGCCAGTGCTAACCTTGCCCCACCTGTCCTGTCATTTCTCCGTCGGGCTATTTTAGGGAGCAACCCACGACCCCCACCCACCCACCACTGGGCCTCCACTCCGTCTCACAAACACTTTAAAATGGACACAGACCAAACACTCCCAGCAGTGACAGTGGCAGACCGGAGGCTGGCTTTCGAATGTCAGTCCTTTTTTTTTTTGTAATCAACTAATATGTGTCTATTCATCCAAATTGCATACAACCACATATTTCAATAATCTCTACTGTTTTCTATTAGTGCAGATGGCTCTACTTTTTTTTCCAAATCTAGGACATTTAATCACCTATCTGCCTATATCTGAGCTAGAAAAAAACACAAAAGCATGCACGACAACTTTTTGTTGTGCAATTTGTAAGCTGAAAACGCCTTTAACTGCATGCACGACCGCAACGACTTAAATCTGCTCTCGCTCAGTGAGTTATGTGTGTGTGTGTGTGTGTCTGCAGTGCTGTGTATTGATTACTACAGTATGTGGTGTTGTCCGGCACTGCGGTCTGGGGCGGCGGTGCCCTGCACACTGTCAGCTGTGCAGCGGCGGGAGCAGTGTGGACAGTCTGTCTGGCTGCAGTGTGGGAGAGCAAGCAGCCACAGGCCAAGGGTGGCATTACCCACAAGCCCCGTCGCCGGGCTGCTGCCATCCCATCAATGGAAGAGGGGCCGCAGGAGCCAGTCGGAGACGAAAATATCCCGCCTACCCACAAACCCCCACTCCGCTGCTGCCCCTCAGACAAACCACACCCATAGAACGGGCCGGCAAGGCAGGGCAGGGGAGGGGTAGAGAGGCCTGTGTGTGTCTGTGTGTGTGTGTGAGGGACCGCTGAATTATTTACAGGCAAGCCTTGCGCCCAAAATCCAGCGGACGGACTTAGCCCGCTGTTGCCTAGCTACATGTTTAGTAGTGTCACATGAGGGAGCGTAGGTTGTGAATGCGCTGTGTGTAAGAAACAAGATACCAAACACACATTTTCTCTCTCTTTCCTTTCTCTGTGTTTAACCCCTTCAGTCTCTATTTCTCTTTTGCTCTCTTTCACTTTCTCTGACATCACATTAACCCTAATATGTTCTGTCTATGTCATTGGATTGTTTACCTAAAGGATAACTCAGGGTTGGTTCAACTTGGGTCTTATTTTTTTGGAGTTTTGGACATTATTTCTTTCAGCTCCAACAGCTTTTTAGATTTGGTTCAAAACAAGCTGAGTGGTTTGAGAAAATAATCACAGCTTGAAGGTATAGTTTGGATCTGTTAAAGTGTGGCTGGATGAGTTACTTCTCCATAGTCAGTGTGTTAGATCCAGTAGATGATGGTCGGCCCTCCCCCAGGTTGGAGAAGCAGGCAGGAGTACCAACATGGAAGATAAGCAAAGTCCTGCTGTGGACGGGGGCAGCAACTGAACACATTTAAACACTAACAGAACTGTGAGTTTTGGTGATACCAGTATTGAAAAAGCCTCGGATTCTGCCATCATGCTGGTATCAGAATCACAAGTACTGGGGTTTGTGCACCAATCCAATAGCACGTAATTTATTCCAGAAGAAAATGTACTTAAAGTAGTTTACTTTTGTTCTTTTCTTTCATGACTGAGTGTCAAACTGGATAGAAAAATAAAGTTATTTGGCGTTTGTTGTTTGTGTTCATGTTTTACAAAGTGTTAAACTAAAGTGATAGCAATCATATCACATCTACACAAGTTTAGTAGAATACTGCGGTTAAAACATAATAATATACTGCATAGGTATTTGTTAACACACTGGTATTGGATTGGAACTCTGTATCAGCCAATAGGCAATTTCAGGTATTGGAATCAGTATCAGGAAGCAAAACAATGATTTTGGACCTTCTCTAGTTAAAAGTCACACAATAACACTAACTAACTAACCAATGGAGGCAGCGGTAGAGAAGCAACTTCTGTGTTCTGCGAGGTAAAATCTCTGTTTTTGTCAAGAGTCTTGTTGCTTCAGAGAGCACAGATAACGGCTTCAGTTCCCCGTGGTAAAGGGCTACCTGACAGCAAGGTAAAGCCGTAAACATACTCTAAATACAGCGTCCACTTAAACAGAAAGAGATGTTTTTAGATGTCTAAATGTGTTTATCTGCTGCCCCCGTCCACAGCAGGACGTTGCTTATCTTCCATGTCGGTACTCCTGCCTGCTTCTCCAATCTGGTAATCTACTATACAGTATTTTTGTATATGTCTACATTTGTGTGTGTACTTTGTTTATTTATTTTTTTTAAATACGCAATTACAGATTTCCACAACACCCTCACATTTATTTTGTGTATTTCTGTAATGTAATTTTTGTTCTGTGAAACTTTACTAAACTCGGCTACTACGGAGAAGTAGCGCATACAACCACACTGGACACACTTCTGAACTGTCCCTTTAAGGTCCACATTCACATTCAATGCAAACAGACACCCTGCTGTAGGGTAAGGTGTTACAATCAACTGTTGGCTGAAGTTTCATACACATGATGAGGATGACAGGTCAGCCATCTCCATGACAACTGTCAAAACTCCATGGACTGATGATGACTAAAAATAGAGTTAAAAGCTTGTAAGTGGACATTGAAAAAAAGATTATTTTGCTCAACAGCTTTTTCTAAGGTTAAGAGGGAATTCTGAGTTGTTGTTTTTTTTACTATAGTAATATAATCCATAGTCTTGGTTTGCCAGACCTCCTCCAAAGGGCGGCGAAGCAGGGTCTGGTTACTCCACACAGCATTCAGGGATGGGAGAAAAACCTGATCTGGTTTAATGGCATTTCTTTAAACCAATCACAATTGTCATGGGTGCTGCAAAACTCCACACAGAGTGTGCAAAATAGTCATGTGACAGAAAACTCCAACTGGACAGATAGTCTAGCTAGCTGTCTGGATTTACCCTGCAGAGATCTGAGGACCAGGTAACCATAGTCCTATATCACGGATATAGACTATATAATCCATAACTTGGCTTAAAATCTGCTTAAATTTGTCCCGACGTAAAACCCATTCATTTAATTAATTTGCATTCTCTCACTCTTGTTGTGTGAAATGTTTTTTATGGTGTTATGTTATGTCTGGTGCCAACAGCTGCACATTTACACTGATGATGTCAATGTGATGAATGTGATTATCTCACATAAATCAACAACAAAAAGAGCTTTTATTCTCTCTGTAGCCATCTTCCATGCGATGCGATGAATCTCCAAATCACATGTTGAGGCACATTCCAGGGTGTTCCTCTCTCTTTCAATCCTCCGGCCTCTTTTCAATGAGAAATATCAGCTTTAGTCTTTTTTTTGTTGGCGAGATCTTAAATAAATCAAACCTGTCTCAGAATAAATCCCTCCTGTCTGTCTCTTCTCCTCTCCTACCATTTCCAACAAATACTTGTCACTGTGAGTAGTGTGTTTGTGTATGTGTGGCTTTTTAATGCTCATGCGCTCCACTGTGTCTAAATGTACAGTCAAGTTCCACATCTAAATGCCTCTCCTGTTCACATAACTGCTACAACAAACACCTTGTCAGCCTTTTTTCCTTCTTTTTTTTTTTCTTTTTTAATTGCTCATAGTCCAGTGTTCAGCCATTTTACAGGCATGTAACTCGACTGTTCTCCCTGTGTTGTTTTATTAAGGTGAACACAATTTGACCGTGTTTGTCTAACAATATACTTTATGAGATGCCTTTCTTTCCTCCTGTTTCTACCCGTTTGTCATTATCTGCCAGCTGCAATCTCCACTAATCTGTTATTTCGGGTTGAGTTCTTTGTGAATCCGGCGAAAATATATGAACACATAAATAAAATGTTATTTTATGCTGTCAGTCATCCCACTACACCTGGTTAGAATTCATGTGATTAGTCTGTGAGTCTGTTTCTATTCTTGAATATTGAAAGTATAATTGGGTGGAATCAGGCGAGTGCCAGCCATAACAACACCCAGGGTAGGAAGAGGTGATGTGGGCTTCAGACATGACATTAGAAACGGGGGGGGG
>NC_048426.1:2700794-2704387 GCF_013103735.1 Etheostoma cragini | reverse complement strand
CGTACTCACTTGCATTCACCCGGCACGCTGCACGTCCCATGCTGCAGGCTGCATCCTTGTTTGCAGATGGCTTTGGGGAGAGGCAAGAGAAAGTGGCAAGTTAGTGTTAGTCCCAGAATCCTCATTTTCTATCAGCATGTTAATGCATCAGCTCATTTCTAAAGGTGGCGTCAGGCTGCTTTGTTTTCCACATAGTCAAATCGTTAAAAAAAATCCCATTTCCTGTGTTTTCTTGTTTGTGAAAAGGTGCTGCGGTAACAATGGATGACGAGGGTTTCCAAAACATTCTTTGAATTCTTGTGAATTGACACTTGACATGAACTTCAATAAACTGTTGTTTTAAATGTTTTGCCTGTTATGCAGTAAAAGGAGGAAAAGTCTCAGGAAACTTCGCCTTGAAAAACCTACTTTGGGACATTCTTTGAACCTCTGATTTTAAATACATTTGCAACAAGACATTTGTAGTTTCACTGTGTTTTGGTTTCCTACTTATTTGGAGAAAATCTGTCACATAATTAGAATTTCATGTGCTTTATCCCTTCCACTTCATTTTTTGTTTAAAAAAAAAAAAGCCCTTATAGTACTAATACATAAACTGAGCTATTAAAAGATCAGCAGAAGACTATAATGAATACAGTTTTACAGATTTATTGTGTCATCTTATTAGAAGGAATACCAATTAACTGAAGGTTTTGGTATGACAGAGTATGAGGGTCGTTTTAGATCAAACAAATAAAAAACAATTAATTGAATAATTAAAGTTGTGAGATTTTTTTCTCTACATATCTGTTTTGCTTTCTATTTGTACACTTTATTTGAATTATAATTGCTATTTGTAATTGATAACAAATATGCTATATTAAAAAAATTAGATAACAGTTTGTGTAAGACAAGTTCCAACAATTAAAAAAATACACAACTACAACATAAAGACAAACGTTAAAAACATATCAGGCATCATTAAAACAGGGTTTCTGAAAGTTTCAACCAGTCAAATTTAAGGCTTTTTTAATAACAACAGAAATCATAACAATAAGTGTATTTGATATTAAACCTTTTACAGACAAAGTCCCAAAGTGCTTCGCATGATTAAGACCTTTTTAAGACCTTTATGAATGAATAAAGACTTATATGACAACATAAAAGTACAAAAAATGCGGAGTCACAAAAGTACTTGCCAAGTAGATAAAAAGATTAAAATTTAATAAAAAAGCAATACGGAGTATTAATGTTCTGTACATGTACAGCAAATTATATTTGGACTAGCGAAAGAAAGAACTACACAAAATATTTAAAAAGAGGTAGCGTGGACAAAGTAAAAAGGTAACACCTGTTGGAAATAATTGAAGTCCTAGAATACAATACTTTAAAAAAAAAAAGTTCTTTTTATCAATTGTTTTTTCTACAAATGATATAACATTGGACAAAAACAAAAAAAAATTCAATGAAAGTATTGAACTGATAATTTATATAACTTGTGAAGAGCCTTGTTTCGAACCATCTACGGTACTATTTTGGAAAATTAGCTTGAAAGAAACCCACATTTCTAATATACAATCTTAAACAGGAGGGTTTAAGATGTTTTTAGGTTTTTTTTTATTTTAAGACCCAGTGAAAACTCTGTTAAAAATGTAATTTTTTTTTTTAAATGTACATGATGGGCACGCAGCCCTGTAAAAGTGGTTGTAAATAGTAATCAATTTATAAATATATGGGTTTTCATCTTTCTGGCCTCGTGTGCTTATTGAGCAAAGATATTGACATAGGAACGGCGTCGTCCCTGTACCTGATTTGCAGTCGGGTCCGGTCCAGCCCTCCATGCAGCCTCTGTTCCCCTGCTGGTCGCACACGTAATGGCCGAAGTAGTCGTCGCGGGGACGGCACACTTTGTTGCACTTGCTGCCGTAGTAGTTTTCGTCGCATCGCACGCGGATGGTGTACTCCAGGCTGGTGGTTGAGCGTTTATACTCCACCGTCTGCTTCTCGTCCCCGGGGTTGATCATCCCTTTGTAGATGCTGCGCTCAATCAGCAGCTCATCATCTGGAAACAAAGACAAACCAAATCAATGTTAAAGCACTTTAAACCCCCCCACAAAGAACAAGTAGGCTTTATATTTCACAATAAGTGCTTTCCATCAGATCATAGATACCGTGGACAAACTTAAAGCCAGCTTTATTTCACAGGAGAGAGTAAGAACAAAGACGAGTGAGGCATAGTTTCCCATTGTCCCCCACTGCGCTGTGGAGGAAGGTCTGGCTAGTCCACAGCACATTCCGGGATGCTTTATTGGCCTTTCTTTAAACCAATCACAATCATCTCGGGCGGAGCTAAGCGCAGAACGGAGCCGCTGCAAAACAGCCTGAGGATAGAACTTGTTTTGGTGGAACATGTGTACTTTAAAAGTAGTTTTAGTCACGCAACAGGAAACTCCGATTGGACAGGTAGTCTAGCTAGCTGTCTGGATTTACCCTGCAGAGATCTGAGGAGCAGGTAACCATGGTTCTCAGAAATCGTGGATATAGACTAAGCAAGACATAGCGAGTGTTTTGTTGTTGCAGGAAAAATTTAACTGTAACACAAACTCCCAGGCATAGTGTTTTAAAATGTTCTCGTGGCAGCAATAGAGGCAGTGAAGTTTCCTGTACGGGACTCTCACACCACCACAAACCACACCAAAAAGTCTGATCCACCCTCACATGATTGGCCACCACACCATGATGTGTGGTTTTGTTTCTCCAAAAGTTGAGTCGCCCCCCCCCCCCCCCCCCCCCCCCCCCCCCCCCCCCCCCCCCCCCCCCCCCCCCCCCCCCCCCCCCACCCCGCCACAGCCTGAACGCACTACCCCCATTCAACATTAAAGGAAAGACCTGCGTTTCTGCCAGACCACGGACAGCACGTCGCAGGTTGTCGGAACGCAGTCTCACTCAGAGGGACTACTTTTTCAGCAGTACAGAAAGAAAGAGAAATACTCAACGGGTCAACACTCAACGGGTCAAGTATTTTGGGTCAGCTAGCCTAAACAACCAAAAATTCTGAATGACATTCCAAGGAGCTAGGGCTTGTTCCGGTTATGGGATTTGACCCCGCAACCCTTTCTAGTGAGATAAGAGGGTCCATGAGGCTTCGAAGAATGCCTGTTAATAGCACACGTCAGAAGGAAAGGTGTCACTTCCGCTCAAACATCACTTTCCTTCAGTAAGATTGTGGAAGAAGAGAAGAAAGAGAATAGAAAAAAAGGGGGAAAGAATAGGAACACAAAGAGAGAACAAACAGAAGGGTGTAGGAGCGAGGTCTGCGAGGGCTTGATAACCCAAATGCTTTTTCACTTTTCCTGCTTGGGTGAAATCCTTTTCTGCTACCCCCCCCACCTCCCACCTTCTCAGGATATCCCGCCCCAACTCCATCGGAGCCAGGCCGGAAATAATAAGAGACGCGGAACAGACGAGGAAGGGCGACATAGGAAAGGCCCTTTAGCTTGTTCTCAAGGAACAGTGACCCAGCATGCTTTGCTGCTGTGGCCTGGATGAGACGGAGCTGGAGTTCATTCTCAGTGGTGTTGTCCTCTGTTTGGGGGGGGGGGGGGGGGGGGGGG
>NC_048426.1:2676243-2700698 GCF_013103735.1 Etheostoma cragini | reverse complement strand
GGTAAGGTATGGGCCAGCATGAGATTCTGACCGTATAAGAACCCTTCATGAGAACCCTTCACGCTGAGTCATTGGATCCAAATTACTGATGATTATTTATCAAAACTCTCATTTAGTAGAACCACCAATAGTCAACCCTACATTATCACAGTAATATCAACATAGATGTATTTGGTCAAAAATACCATGAAATTAGATGTTTTAAATAATCCGTTTTTCGAATTTTTATTTAGTTTAAGAAGTTGGAGAATTTTCTCATCCCATACCAGGGAGAATGTGTCATTTCAAACTCTTTAAATTCTTTTGTCTTCAGTGTGTCTGAAGACATTTAACACATATTCAAACCATATTCGAATATTGTTGAAACTGCTGAAGTTTGACACTGTAGCAAAAGAATCCATTTTTATTGTGTCCTGATTTACTGAGTCTCTCTGCGAGCTAACACACTGCCACACATTCCAGTCCCACACCCACCACCTGAAACACTCACTGCTGTTCATCTCCAGCAATTAGATATAAAAATATAGACCAATCATGGGCTCTCACTGTGCTGAAGGAGACACACTTAGAGAGGCCGTTGTTACTAGGGAGAGCAGCAGAGAGTGGGCCATATGAAACCAGCTTATATAAACAAGCTTCAGATTGGAGCAGCTGATCGTGTCCACAGCAACATGATGGTCTGCTTGAAGAGATTCTTCACTTTAGTAAAGTTCAAGGGTGCTGTGGCACTTTACTCTGACCTTTGACCTCTTTCCAGCTTGTCGCTTTAACAGTGGTGATCTTTGGACTGGAGTAAATGCTGTGGCCACCTGAACCGTTTCCCTTCCACTCATATGGTCTGTCCCAGGTTTCTGCCTAAAAATAAGTTTTTCCTCGCCACTGTTGCACTGTTGCTGGCTCTGGAGGAGACTACTAGAACTGTTGGGTCCTTGTAAATTCGGGAGTGTGGTCTAGACCTGCTCTATCTCTAAAGTGTCTCGAGAGAACACTTACGAATTGATACTATAAGTAAAATTGAACTGAATCATATCTGACACAACTGACACATATGTTCTACACAATCTTCAAAAGGTCTCAAAGTCATAATCTCGAAGATTTTCATTTAACTAATACACTGAGGGTACACAATGATTATTGGGCCTTTGGCCCGCTGATGAAAGCTTCTGCTTTTGCAGTATTAAGCTATGAGCAGTTACACCAAAAAAGGGATTTTTCCTTCTGCGGTTGTTTCCTTGAAGGAGTTTTAAAGGCCTGAGGAGGTGAAACCGTAACTTATCTAGAGTGTAGATAACAGATGGATGTGTGGCTGGATAAAATGATTGTAAAAGCAAACCTGGAATGAGAACAGGGCCGGAACGTCCCTCGCACGTCCACAGTGACTCAGCGGTGGTAACCTGGTTGTCAAGCACTTGTTTTGTTATATTAAGCGTCTTCCTCCAGGTGGTTCAGCTCTGCACCAACAATATTTCACAGCCGTTTGGCAGGCTCTGTTTTTTCTTAAAGCAACTCAGGGTTTTCCCCCGGAAACGTTGTTTAGCCCGGGGACAAGTGTCTTTTTCCAACGAGAGCCCGGTTGGGGCCAGTCCCAGCCTGATGGCATTGTTAATGTAGAGCCCAATAGTTTCTGTTATAACGGGATGTTATGGACGGGATTGCAAAAATGAAAATTTAAAAAAGCTATAAGACAGATTCCATAGGGCCCTAAATAAACACTCCCTTTACATTACTACATTTGGGTTTTTAAGTGGAGTTTGCAGCTCCAGTAGAAGAAGTAATCTCTGTTTAAACTAACACACCCGAACCACATATCTCATCAACGTTCTAGTATACTGGGCATAACCAGGAGGCATCATGTATACTCCAACAGTTACTCGTCATTGCATGCCATGGTAAGTAGTAGTCTCAGAGAACGAGACGTCATGACCGATAAGACCCAACCAGGTGGCAAAACACTGGCGTCGGTGTTGCTAAAGGTCTCCGTCAGCGGCCGTAGAGACTGCAACACAACCCCCGCATATTCTAAACCAAAACAACCAAAATTGTCAGTGGCTTAGGCCTGGAGGGGGGCAACTTCGACCAGGTGGACGACCAGACTGGCAAAACAATGGGGGAAACCCTGCAACTGTAATACACCAATCACTGTTTAATTCACAAAATGCTTAAAATAATGGTTAAAAGAGGCTGAAATTACCAATAAGTCCTCTCTTCTTTCTGTAGATTTGTTTTAACCTGCTTGGTACTTCAGCTGGGTGGAGTTCAAATTATAAGGCAAAAGAAATTGCATTTAATCAGCTTTCAAATGCCGTCCTGTGATTGCCAAAACTGTTATAATTTACTCTTTTTATTGCTGCATACAGCTTGGCATCACACACTCCCACTTCGGTTAAGATGCAAATGACCTCATTTTCATTGTTGCATCAATCTTAATTATCATATGAGCATGTTAGTTTGTGGTAAGGAGACATGAATCTGTATCTGAGATAGGCTGTGCAGTTTATGAGCCAATACTATATTCCTTACTCTGTCCATAGCTCATATTCATATTCCCATTGGTTCCTACTGATGATGTAAATTTCTAACAATAGCCCACTTTTTTAAGGCTCAGTGATTTTCTTTTAAACAGCTGGGCACTGTAGTTTTTATCAATCATTACCCAAACAGCAGGAATTAGTGCGTTTGTGGGGGACTATTTTCAGCATTGGAATAATCCACATCTGGTGCTGTATTTGTGGCAGCAGGACGGTATAGGTTTACCTTGCACGGCAGCTGAATTCCCGCGATATCACAAGATCACGCAAGACTCAAAAATGTATCATGTCAGGCCCAAGCTGTGGGCGTGGTTTAGGCGTGTGTTTGTTCAAAACAACACTGACTGTAGTGATAGACAGATGGTTCATCCAATCACCTACCAGGTACAAGTGTCGGCCCTTTTACAAACAGTTTCCAATGACGGCTTCTCAGACTGTTAAAAAACAATCCGACAAGTTAGGTTAGCGTGTGAAACCGTTCCCTATCACGGAATTAGTGCACTATATAGTGTGTTTGCCATTCTGTAGTGGTGTTCCAATAAAATACCCACGATGCACAGCTAGTTTGAGTGTACATACAATGTACCTTACATTTTACTCCCATATACCACAATGCAACACGGTCATGTTTTCCCGGAGGAGAAGAAGAACCAGAAGGACCAGTGAAAACTTTGACAACCTTTTACTATTCTCCTGAGTATTCACTTTGTTTCAGGAACCTATCAAATGTCTTTTTGGGCTTGTTTACATTATGCTGGGCGCGCCCGCCTCTATCACACTTATAACCAGACGAACGCAACGATACTTTCAGTTTTAGAGTCCAAAATCCGGTTTGGTTGTTCACTATATGTGTAGTTCAGTAGTTTATAAAGACTATATATGCCAGGGGTTTTCAAGCTTATCATTCAAAGGTCCGTAACGATTGGTAATAACCAAATAAAATGCAATCGACTCACTTTTAACGTTAAAGAGTCGTATATTCAAGTTGAGTTATCCTTGGTCAACTTTTGTACCGATTTGGTATTGCACCGATTCAGTACTGATACCCAGCAGGAATTTCAGGCCGTAAATATACAGCAGTATTCTCAGTTTCATGTAGTAAAAGGACGTTTTTGTCATTTTTCTGTTTATTTTTTCATGTATATAGAAACATCACAAACCTTTTATTGATCAATAGATCAATAGAGAATGTATTTCTAAAATACAAAACGTTACAATTCATAACATGTTGTATTCTTTACACTAGATGTAGGCTGGGTCCAGATTGCCTTGTCGTTTGGTCCCGATGTGGCCCTTGGTCTAGGAATAGTGAGTAAGTGAATGAGGTAACGGTTTCCAACAGAGTTACATAATCAGGCTGCAGCACCAGACATGTCCTTTAACCCCTGGTGTCTGATGGGGGATTCTCCAGTACAGACGTTCCGCTGTTATCAGCACAATACCTGACACATAGCCAGTATGGCTACAGTATATATCTCTACCCTCCAGTGAAGCTCGACGCCAGCTAACAATTCACCGACACGCAGAGCCAACAACAGCTCTGCTCCCCCTTTCTGTTTTATTTTGAAGCAGGCGGGGGCTTCCTGAAGCATAAACAGCTTTCCCAAAGACTTGTTTTTATCCTGAGGGCCTCTCCGAGCTGCAGCCCAGACCTGTTCACACAAGGCAGCAGCAGCACACTCTGGAACACAGGGCAGGAACAACTCACGCCATGTCCTCACCTTTATGTAATCCCATCGTTATTAGAATCATTGAGACCATCAGGCACCTTCAATGGATCTGTAAATGTAATCTGTAAATCCATGACACTCAATTTTCATCATCAATTTTCAGATGCACCTGAATCTTGTCTAGGACTTGGTCAAATAAAATGATGTCTTAACCCTAACCCTAGTCTATATCCACGACACTCCACTTCTGGGATTGCTCTGTTGCGAACTGTCTCGTGATCTGCTCAACTTTGGCATTTTTTGTCTGGAATTTTAAACTGCGGTGGATTTCTGAGGACTATGGTTACCTGTTCCTCAGATCTCTGCAGGGTAAATCCAGACAGCTAGCTAGACTATCTGTCCAATCTGAGGACTATGGTAACCTGGTCCTCAGATCTCTGCAGGGTAAATCCAGACAGCTAGCTAGACTTTGAGTTTTTTTGTTACACAACTAAACATGTTTTTTTCCCATCCCAGAATGCTGTGTGGATAAAGTTGGTCTGGATGAGCTATTTTCAACAATTTTCAACATTTCAGATAATCACTAGCAAAAAATAAAAATAAATATGAAAAGCCGCAAACCCTCACATTCCTGAAAGTGAAACCATGAGAAGGATTGGCATATTTTTTGTTACTGAATGACTTAAACATTTCATTTATTGTCAAAATGGTGATCAAAACAATGTTCTGCCAATTGACAAACTGAATAAAAGACTAATTGTTTCAGTACAAATCCTGATAGATACCGATGTGGAGAGCATCTGTACGAAATACAAATATTGGCACTGTACTCTGAGTTGCCCAAGTTTCTTGTCCAAGAAGAACCCCTAATACCCTTTGGCCCCAGATGTAAACCAAAATGTGTACTTAATATTTTATATTAGATCTGGGTTCAAATAGAAGCAGTCTCATTTTAGTCACCGGATATGGTAAGTAACATGTTTGTCTTCATCTTTCTGTAACATGTGTAAAAGTGTGTAAAAGAGCTTTGAGAAGTCTTTAAGACTTTAACAGATCTATGTGAAAACATTCCATTTATCTAGCTGTCAAACTTGGCTTTACCAACTTTATTTTACTGTAGGTCCACTTTGGATCAAATGTGCAGCTATTAGGTGTGAAAACTAGTAGAGTGTTCTGAGGACTCGTGTTGGCAGACAATCAGAGGATTGTGAATGGGCTCTCGGGCAAGCCAAAACCAAACCTGATCGGGACATCGCTACATTCTTATTCCTGTGCACACCTGGCCCATAACAGATGACAACTCTCTCTCTCTCTCTCTCTCACTCTCTCTAATTATGCTACAGTATCACTAACTTACAGGTTTATGCCTGCTTTCTGACGTTTATCGAAAGTAATTCCCGAAAATGTAGGAAATCCCAAACTGAGGCACGAACAGACAAGTTAAAGTAGATACGCAGAGCAGTAAATAAGAACACTTAATGTCGCCCAAATGTCTCCTGAAATAAATCCTTGTCATCACAGATGTGATGCAAGAAGTGGAGAAAATTAGCTTATTATGAAATTACTTTGTATATTTTAAGCTCATCCAGTAGGACTTCTTAAAGTGGTAAATAGGTAATGTTTCACTTTGACAGGACACTTGGCTGCTGACAGACTCACTGACAGGATCAAATTTGTAATCACGCAATGGGAAAATACTCAGGCCAAGTGTGCAAGACGGGACGGGACGTCAAGACGTCAGCACCTCCCCAGCTTGTCTGTCACTGCTTCCCAGCCTCGGACCCAACGAGGGTAAAAACAGCTTCTCAACAGCCGCCACGTCTATAGGAAGGCCTCTAACAATTATTAAATCATTTTCTAATTCTTTAATGGAATCGCAATAGACATTAGCTAAGGTGCTATGGCAGGAGTGTCAAGTGGGCCAGACCAGTAAACCCCTCTAGAAAAATCAGAAACTGTATCTGCGTCAGAGTTTGTCAGCTTGATGTTGTCAAACACAAGTTGCTTCTGCTACATCAGCGTTCTAAGGCCATTGTAAGAAAAAACAATATTGTTAAGGACCCGGGAGAGAGGGGTAATAGTCCAAGAAAAAACTCTTAAATAAAGATTAAAGTCGTAAATTTACGGAAACAGAACTCGGATATTCTCTGAGATTAAAGTTGAAAATTTGGAATTGGATTTGATTACTCCTCTGCATTTTCACACTTTGCAAAGTCATCTAGTGGGCCTGATCTTTGGTGGGCCAATTCTGGCCAATGGGCCATGTGTTTGGCACCCTTGTCCTTAAGGGTATGATGGTTTTGATTTGCCAGATTTTTCTAGATAAAAACAAATGTTCTAAAACATAACAGAGTATACGTGCAGTTTAGTGTCCCAAATTCCCCGTAACGTAACCCCTTTTGTAAAGGTCCTATCCCCTGACCAATCAGCTATCCTAACCTTAACCACTTGAGGTCAAATGCCTAACCCCAACCAATTGGCGGGTTTTGGTATGGCCATAGTGGAATTTGGAACACTAAACTGCAAGCAAACCAAAGAATGCAATGTTTTCATTGTAATCAAAAGACTTCATAGGCTGTGTACCTGTGTCAGAACATTATCTTTATCACGTAACATAATATAACCAAAAGAGGTATTCTGTAATTCATTCCAAAAATTGCTTGAAAAAGTTAAAAATATTTTTTTATTTGACTGAAAGAGACAATTATGTTGTCAATGTACTGGTGGCCGAGCGAGTAAAGATGGGAAGAAGTGTCCCAGCGCCAGAGCTGGCATGCAGGCCGAGGCACGGCAGTCTGGATGCCAGTCTGTCACAGGGATACAGGATAACGAAGTAGCGTGCAGTAGCTGGACAGCTGTCGGATGCTAATTAGGAGACAGAAATCAGAGGAAAGAGAGGGGTGGGGGCCTGTAATTAATGGCTTAACGATGCAATGCCCTCTCAGGCTTAATATAGAGGAGAGCTGAAAAAAGCCTGAGTGACCCTGACGAGTGGGAGAAATAAACTACCTTTCAATCGTAAGTTAGATCTCTGTTAGGGTAAATCCAAGCCTCAGCTCACAAGTTTGGGTTTTTGGATGTCTGTTGATCTTCTAAGACGTGTATATGAACGTGACGCGCTCCCGCAGAGCAGCAATCCCCAAACATGGCTCACATCTCCCATTCCTTTGATTTGAGTCAACTGAATGAAGGTTATTCATATCATGAGTTAGGTTGGCTCTTTGGCTGTATTTCGCCAAGTGTGCTGGACACAAACCAATCAACCAAACTTAGCAATTGCTAGCTCGGCCTTGTTACCGACATGTTACAGGACATGAATCAGACCCATCATACCCGTCTATATCAACGAGGTTCCACTTCTGGGCATGCTCTGGATCTCTGCAGGGTAAATCCAGACAGCTAGCTAGACTATCTGTCCAAACAGAGTTTTCTGTTGACAACTAAAACAACCTTTGTACGCACACATGTTCCACCAAAACAAGTTCCTTCCCGAGACTATTTTGCAGAGGCGCAGTTGCTCCGTCAGGCTCTTAGCACCGCCCAAGATGATTGTGATTGGTTCGAAGAAATGCCAATAAACCAGCGCACGTTTTCCTCCTATCTAGCTAGACCCTCTGCCGCAGCGCTGTGGTGGTAGGTTGGGCAGTGTGAGACTAGACCTATCATAATATTAAGAAAAACAACCATCTCTTGCAGTAGGAACAATCAGATATGGAGAGAACTGGAGATTACAAGCAGCCTATCTGGAAGTCAAAGCCATAGTAACCTGCCAGGCATGCCTTAACACATTTAGAGGGGAACTTTCAACCTGGAACCATGGGAACAACACTCTTTGACATTGGTCTAGTATTAAGTGAGAACGCTGCAATTGGCATTCAGCAAAACATGCTGCAATGTAAGTTAAAAGGGCCATTGCGCACCTTTAATTTGTTTTTGCTACTGACCGGCGTCAGTGTCTGACAACATTATGGAAAGGATCCCAAAGGAGGTGGACCTTTTTCTTAAAGAGTAAGATCCTTTATGCTTCTGTCTCCATTTAATTAAACAGTCATTTTATCATCGAAAAACACACTTCATTCAAATCAACAGGAATTTAACAAAACTCTCAAAAGCCATCTTCGTTCGTCTTTCCACTGTTCCAACAATCACCACTCTCGTCTGGTTGAAATAAAGACTTCATTCACCCATCTTACTCTTTAACAAATAGGTTTATCTTTGTAAGATATGCACATTTGTCCTATAGCCATTACATTACAGCCCGGATCACGGCTGTTTTTTTACAGCGTTCTAGCTCAATATTGTACCAATAGCAAAGTTTATTGTTATTTGGACACCAATGCATGATAAATTAGGGTCCAGGTGTACACATAACATGAGACAAAACTTTTCATTTATTATTTCATTTATTTGGGTTTAAATAAAGTACAGAGGGGTGATCCTTACCATTGCTGTGAGTGCCGTTGTCCCTGTCCCACGCCTCCACTATCACAGTGTATGCTCGCTGAAACACAAAGAGGGAGGGGGGCAGAGGTTATCACAGTGCACGCTAATACACACACACACACACGCACACACACACACACACACACACACACACACACACACACACACACAGAAACTCAGATATGCCCACTTCGAGACGAAGACGTGCACATGATGTGGAGTTCACACAGAAACTCAGATATCAGCTGCCGTCACTTATAAACAGACACACACACAGTCTTGAGTCATGACTTTCAAACACACATATTCTGCATAAGAGTGCATAACGATGGGAAAATATGTCCCGTTCCCACACTGCTGTCACTCATTAGCTCCCATCAGCCTGAGGCTAGTTAACGAGTACTGCCATTGTGTTGTGGGAGAACAAAACATTCACCAGGAAATTGGAATTTTATTCATTTAATTTTCTGTTTCGGAGCAGTAAAAAAAAAGTAAATCCAGTTTCCCTTTGTCACTTCTGGATCTTGATCCGTGACACCAGATCAATCCCAGAGGGGGTGTCTTTGTCTTATCCTCAGCTCCACAGGGAAGAGAGCGCCCCTGGAACTAGCAGGGATTGGATGATTTGCTCAAGGGCACTTTGTGTGCTGATGCATTAATTTCCTATAGGGGGAAAATTCGTATTTCCCGCCTTCTTGATTTCAGGTGGCAGGGGAAGACACTTGGGACCAACACCCTTCAGGGTTCTTGCAGATGTGGAAGCAGTATTCAGATACTTTACTCTTCTGGCTTAAGCATATGCAATTTCCCTGATGTTTTTAAGTTTTAAAAAAGATCTCACTCTTTAACAGAAAGGTCGACCTTCTTGGAAATCATTTCCATAATGTTGTCAGACACTCAGAATATTAATCTGAGCCTGTCAGTGGCAAAACAAGCACTATTGTAGATGCCAATAGAAGCTGCACATTGTAACTTATTTAGCTAACTCCCATCAGTAGCAGTCCAATACTACACTAGTGTCAAAGATTGTTTTTTTAGACAACAACATTGGAAACTAGGGTCCAGGTTGAAAAAACCCAAAGTTACCCTTTAAATTCCATGCGGGTAACTCTGAAAGATTACAGTATTATGTATAAGAACACCAGCATTTAATTAATCTTTGTACACTATTGTAGTGTTGTGATACAGTATTGTGAGGATGTTGTGTGTAAGAGCGCAGCATGCCTGCACACCATGCCCTACTTCCCAGAGGAGACAGACTCCGCCATCCCACAGCAACGAACTCAAACTCTGGATTGTTTCAGGTGCAAGGCTATTTTTTTCCCTTTTTTTCACGGACATCAGCAAACAAACCAAAATGGAGCTCGCTGTCTGTCAACTGCATGGGGCCGTACAAGCAGCTGTGAGTTCCCATGACCCAAGTGTGACTCAGCGTGGCTGAGGGAGGCAGGGAAGATTACAGGGGAGGCGACTAAGTCGTGCAGGGAGAGATTAGAGACAGAATACAGAAGAAATATTAAAAGGTAGAGAGCTAAAGGGCTTTAAAGTTAATTTGATGGCACTCAGATTTAGGTAGTTTACAGTTACGAGACACAGAAGAGACTAAATCATGAGTCAAATATGAGACCATGTTGTTACAAGTATTAGGTAGTTGCTTTAGGGTGTGTTCACAACTAAGCAGGTTTGGAGCTCTTTATTCAAATTAGGCCGATTTTACTTGTCTAAACTTTAAAGCTTTCATCAGGTAACAATAATCACATCAAAACAAGATAAAAAGAGAGACCCAGTATAAAACAAATGCAAGGGACACCAAGTCAACCTCACTGTCACTCCCTGATGTGTAGATTTGAGTCGCGCGTGCGTCACTTTGCTACAATTAGCATACAAGGTGCTAAGGAGAGACTTCTGTAATGTCAATCCAGTAAAAAAGGACCTACTTTACAAATTTGGTTCAATGATGGCTACAAGCTAGCAGTAAAACCCAACAAAGGCTGTCAGTTGAATGGCGTTTCGAGCTAACGTTAGCAATCAAAAGATTATAGATAGCTAAAGATAGATAGCTTAGCTACAAGCTAGCAGTCAAACACAACAAAAGCTGTCAGTTGAATGGCGTTTTGAGCTAAGGTTAGCAATCAAACAATTATAGATATCTAAAATGTTTTTGAAATGATTCCCATCTTCTGTTATTGTTTGTAATGAGAAAACTTTATTATTTTATGGATTTCACAAATTTCAGTAAGACATGCTATGCCGTAAACCGTTTAAATCTGAGCATGCGTGACTCAAATCTGCACTCTCCTCACATCGGCGAGTGACACTCACAACGGAAAGGTTGACAGTCATTAGAGCTGCAATTAAGGATTTTTCTCATATTTGACTACCGGTTCTTGTTCAAGCTATAAAGTGTCAGACTATAGCAAAAAAAAAAACGTTCATGCTAGTAAGCGGATCTTGAGATAAGATTGTTTAGTTAAATGTGCTGCATCCGGAGCTTAGCGCGGACCAAATTGATCGTGGTTGGTTTTAAGGAAATCAGAACAAGCCAAAATTTTATATTTAAGTAACATAATAGTTCCCCTCCCCCCCCCCCCATCCAATCGAGGCAGAAGGCCTGATGTTTCTGTCAGTTAAAAGGAATTTTTTCCTCGCGGCTCTCATACCAAATGCATGTTTTGTAAATAATAGAATGTGGTCTAGACTTACTCTGTAAAATGTCCTGAGATTTGACCAAAAAAAACTGAGTTAAATTATTCTTTGGGCCCAAAGGCACCTATCTGTTAGCATGTTTCCTGCTAATTCAATACATACGTGGTATGTATGAAATAACCACATGGTAAAACCTATGTTCCTACTTTAGTGCAAAATGAACATAACATACAAGGAGCAGAACGTAAAGCATGAATAAATATTCATGCAGTTTGGCTGTTGATTTTTTTGACATTGTGATAGAAACGATATAGAAAAATATGCAGTATATGATTATATTGTTTTGTAGATGTCGTCATTTTTCCCAGCCCTAGGTGCAACGATACATTGTGGAATGTTATTGTGCAATTAAAATGTGTTGATATGCCCTGTGGCACAGTAAATCTTCTCAGGTGGCTCTAAAGCAGGTTCTCTGTGCATAGCGGGACATGAGGATATATGAAATGAGAAGGTTTAGGGCAACTCCTTACTACCGGACAGCTCAGAGTCCATGTCAGGTGTAGAACAGAATCCCAAAACTACACGCAGATGATGTAGTTGCAATCACTAATAACTCAAAAAGCCGTGAGCTCAGACCCAAGTGAGGCTCCTCTCCAAAAGATCCACAGAACACAGCAGTGATTTATTAGCAGCCAAAACTGTGGAATGAGTGAAAATAAGTGGACATTATCATATTCAAGCTTTTCCTTGGTAATCCATTTTAAATGTCACAGCCACTGGTTCCCAGACAGATGGAGCTGTCCCACGGCCTTACAGCAGCCTGACACCACTGTGTGTGTTTGTGTGCGTGTCTATATCTGAGTGTGTGTGTGTGACTAAAGTGAAGTAAAGGCTTGTGTGTCCTTGAAGGACAGGAGCTGGAGGATCAAAGTGTCCCGGCACTGCTTTCTGCAGCGAGACGCCCTTATGAGTCCACTCTGTGTGTGTGATATGGGCGAGGGGGTTGGTGGGAGGGAGGGGTGGTTGGAGACGTGTTGGGAGACACTTGACACCTCCTAACCAATTTACAGGAGTCGGAGGGATTTAAGCTTTCATTAGGCGAGGAGAAAGCAGCCCACTCCTCGCCGCCTTCACCTGTTCAATGAATAAATTACAGCTTTGGCGCGGCAGGAACAGCCGCCAGCAACACACAGCTCTACTGAGAATATACTGTACAGCCTGGAGCTGCTCTGTTAATTCAGTTTTGCATACATGCTAGTAAGATTTATTCTTCACACTTCTAAGTCCCTTTCTAATCCTTTCTTCAGTAACCCTGTTAGAAACTCTTTCTGAATTTGATTTTGGAGCGTGGTGTCAGCAGTGTTTGCTAGTGGTACCACTGTTGGCCGCTTCATTGGATGGGGTGTTCATGAAGTGGCGAACTAATCTTTTCCCCGTGATTTGGACAACTACTGGACTTTATGTACAGACTGATGTGGCAAATTAAACTGCAATAAAAGCAACTACTATGCAAATCCAGTCTCCTATAATAATATTAGTAATAATGCTTTACAATTTTGCTGCATTTCATTCCCCTTCTCTCTCCCCTTTCATGTCGTAGCTGTCCTATCAAATAAAGGCCTAAAATGATGAAATCTAAGGATTATTTGGGGACTCGGAATCATTAATAAATATAAATAAATGCAGTGATTCTGCCAATATTACTATGTTAAAGCTTTCACAGGTGTTTAGTGGATCCTCTCATGGGAATTTTTTTTTTGGTTTGTTTGAAATAAAGAAAACAGTTGGGCAGCTAACATGAGCAACAAAAGTAAAGTTGTTCCAGTACCGGTCCCAGTATGGGAAATACCTCCAATACTGCCTAAAATGCTGATATCGGTCAGTATATGCGATTTAATGCACCGATCCAATAATATCTGTTAATTTAGCCCTAAAAAAAGAATCAACTTTAAACAAAGGTCTGTGGCATTCATTCTCTGTCTGTATTTGTTCATACAACAATGACCGAAACCATATCACATCCGCACAGGCTTAGAATAACCCTGTTATACTATTTTTTTTGTTTTCTTACGCAGTGGTATCAGAGCAGTACTTGAATCGGCCAAGGCGCAAGATTAGGTACCGGAATTTTTATCGGGAAAGAAGAATGGTCTGAGAAGATCTCTACACAAAAGAACAACATCACCTGCAGACACTCAACGTTCAACAGCAAGAAGTTCCAGCATTAACGCAAAAGTATGTACAGTATGGAGACAAAAACACCCAATGTGTGCTCAGCATCATATCTGGTGCAATAAACCAGTTTTACACCTCAAGGCGGATTAAAATCAAGAGGAATGTTCCTTTAATTGAAAATTCACAGCAGCGGGGAATTGTATACGGTAAAAATAATCCCGAGACCCAATTAACAACTTTTCTGGAGTTGTGATTGGGGTGGGGGGGGGGAAGCAGCAGCAACACCTGTCACGTTACACCTGTTAGTCTATTGACATGAATAAAACATGTGGCTCCAGGCAGAGCGGAGCTCTGATGGTTAATTTAGCACATTATTAACAGAACGAGCCCGACGCCCCTCCACCACCATGTCTTCTCTCTAAGGAGGCCTTAGAGCACCAACCGCCCCCCCGGGAGGCCTCGTTCAGACAGCAAATCTAATCAAAGCTAATCTAATCAGGTCTTTATACCGTGCCGCAGAACAGAAAAAAGTGACCCAATTCACTTTTCCCACACCAAACGCGTGAAAAGCTATTTCTGTCGCTCCGGGTTACGCTGGCTCCTCCAGCGACGAAGAGGAATTCAGAGAATTTTGTCTGTTACAGAAAAACCGATGCCGCGTGTGTTCTGTAAAGGGAACAGTGGGAGAAAATACCGCCTTGAATCCATTAGTTAGTCCTCTGATTCAGTGATGTGTGAAGAAAAATTGGACTCTTTCAGTCCTATATATAGCCAACAGGTAGATAAATAATAATAATGATGATGCATTTTAGTTGTACGCTGTACCGCTTTTGTTTTAACACTCAAAGACACTTTGGAAATACATATACTACGAAAAATGTACACACCAAACTACACGTATTATTAAACATTAAAAGCAGCTCTACAAAGGTGAGTTTTGACATTACAACATGGACAGAATGGTGCAGTTGCAGATGTATTTGGGGAGAGAGTACCAGAAGGGGGGGCAGCTGTAGTATAGACATTCTCTGTTTTCCATCTCATGAAGGGAGCACTTCCACTTCATATTGGACAATTTCTGTTGGTTCTTTATCAAACGAAGGTGCCAAAGACTTCACACAAAGCCTGCTGATCCCCGTTAGTTAGTCGCAGCACGTACAGAGATAAAATCTGATTACACTGTGCTCAGTTTTTATGACCTCCTCATCAAATGGTCTGGAATCAAATGCCGCCGCTGGGGATCTGGCTGCACTGACATGAGCCAAGCTCCCACTGCTACACTCCCTCGCCCACTGTGCACACAGCCAGCATGCTGTGTCCTGCAACCGCGAGATGTCGTCTCAGCCTTGACTATTTCACCCTGTCTCACTGATATTGCGATTGCGATCTGATTCACGATATTGGGGGGAATAATCATTTTTGTCAATATTCAAATAAATAATTATGACATTTGCTGTATTGGGGTGTTATGTGGGCCACAAAGCAGTGATATAAACAACAGAATATGTATCATAAATTTCATTCAAAACTTTAATTTGTTTAAAAAAGTAATGAATATAAAGAATTGTACGTATTATTGTATTGTTTTTGTGCGATGATTTCTCAAATCAATTCTTAATATACCTAGATACAGTGCGGAAAATAAGTATTTGAAAACCCTGCTATTTTGC
This sequence comes from Etheostoma cragini, assembly GCF_013103735.1. Lineage (NCBI taxonomy): Eukaryota > Metazoa > Chordata > Actinopteri > Perciformes > Percidae > Etheostoma > Etheostoma cragini. The sequence goes on along the minus strand of NC_048426.1, from coordinate 2,685,566 downwards.
AAGTTCTCCCACTTGGAGATCATGGAGTGGTGTGAAATTGTCATCGTAGGTGCATTTCCACTGTGAGAGACAAAATCAAAAAAACAACATCCAGAAACCACAATTTATGATTTTTTAACTATTTATTTGTATGATACAGCTGCAAATGAGTATTTGAACACCTGTCTATCAGCTAGAATTCTGACCCTCAAAGACCTGTTAGTCAGCCTTCAAAATGTTGACCTCCACTCCATTTATTATCCTATGCACCTGTTTGAGGTTGTTAGCTGCATAAAGACACCTGTCCACCCCATACAATCAGTAAGAATCCAACTACTAACATGGCCAAGACCAAAGAGCTGTCCAAAGACACTAGAGACAAAATTGTATACCTCCACAAGGCTGAAAAGGGCTACGGGGAAATTGCCAAGCAGCTTGGTGAAAAAAGGTCCTCTGTTGGAGCAATCCTCAGAAAATGGAAGAAGCTAAACATGACTGTCAATCTCCGTTGGACTGGGGCTCCATGCAAAATCTCACCTCGTAGGGTCTCAATGATCCTAAGAAAGGTGAGAAATCAGCCCAGAACTACACAGGAGAAGCTGGTCAAGGACCTGAAAAGAGCTGGGACCACCGTTTCCAAGGTTACTGTTGGTATTACACTAAGACGCCATGGTTTGAAATCATGCATGTCACGGAAGGTTCCTCTGCTTATACCAGCACATGTCAAGGCCCGTCTTAAGTTTGCCAATGACCATTTGGATGATCCAGAGGAGTCATGGGAGAAAGTCATGTGGTCAGATGAGACCAAAATAGAACTTTTAGGTAATAATTCCACTAACCGTGTTTTGAGGAGGAAGAATGATGAGTACCGTCCCAAGAACACCATCCCTACTGTGAACCATGGGGGTGATAGCATCATGCTTTGGGGGTGTTTTTCTGCACATGGGACAGGGCGACTGCACTGTATTAAGGAGAGGATGACCGGGGCAATGTATTGCGAGATTTTGGGGAACGACCTCCTTCCCTCAGTTAGAGCATTGAAGATGGGTCGAGGCTGGGTCTTCCAACATGACAATGACCCAAAGCACACAGCCAGGAGAACCAAGGAGTGGCTCTGTAAGAAGCATATCAAGGTTCTGGCGTGGCCTAGCCAGTCTCCAGACCTAAACCCAATAGAGAATCTTTGGAGGGAGCTCAAACTCCGTGTTTCCAGAAACCTGACTGGAAGATCTGGAGAAGATATGTGTGGAGGAGTGGGCCACAATCAGTGTGTCAAACCTGGTGAAAAACTACAGGAAACGTTTGACCTCTGGAATTGCAAACAAAGGCAACTGTACCATATATTAACATTGATATTCTCAGGTGTTCAAATACTTATTCGCAGCTGTATCATACAAATAAATAGTTATAAAATCATACATTGTGATTTCTGGATATTTTTTTTTAGATTATGTCCCGCACAGTGGACATGCACCTATGATGACAATTTCAGACCCCTCCATGATTTCTAAGTGGGAGAACTTGCAAAAATAGCAGGGTCTTCAAATACTTATTTTCCTCACTGTAAATATATATTTACCAATGATTAAGCTAAATATTTTCTGTTCATAGGGTAATGACAGTAAATGTAACCACAAAGCAAAGCAAGTATATGAGTATTCAGATCTTTTATTCCTTAGTCCTGCATTGAAAATGTTACTTGAGTAAAGTATATAAGTATCATCAGGAAAATGTACTTAAAGTATAAAAGTAACAGTTCTCAAGGCAGACAAATCCTTCCATTTTAGAAAGTGGAAAGGATCCAAACTGTTGTGCATTTAATAGTCTTATCATTTCAACTGGAGTGGCTGTTATATTGTTATATAGTTTCATTTCCAATGTTAACATCAAATGTTATAAACTACATGTGTTTCGTGTGCAAAAATCCTAATTTATTTTATTTTGTCAGATGAATGTAGTGGCGTAAAAAGTACAATATCTCTCTCTGAAATGTAGCGCAGTAGAAGTAGAAAGTGGCATTAAAGGAAAAGACTCAAAGACTCAAAGTACCTCAAATCTGTACTTGAGTACTTTAATTGAGTAAATGTACTTGGTTACATTCTGCCACTGTATTTCCCCCTGTATTCCCTTAGAATGCACTAGTTTCTGAAAACTTCTGTCAGATCTACAAATCAAGTGGAAGGGGCTCTGTGGGAGGCCGAGCAGAGGACAGGAATACATCAGCTGCCTGAGAAGCATGCTAAATATGACTATTGATCCTCGTCCACTAACAACTGGACGCAGCACTAAATCTAGAGCTCCATGTGAAGCGGGAAGCCAACACCTGAACAGGCGTGAATACCAGACTCAGCATGTTGCACTCCAGAGAGCAGCACAACAGTGGCCTTATGTAAACGCTCCCAAATCCACTCCTTTAGTGCAGCTGCCCTCTTCTATCTCTGTTCCTCTCTGTCTCCATCTCCCTCTCCAAGCTCTATGTTTCCCCCCCTCCCTCCACTCATCTTGATAACTCAATATCTGGGCACAAAGGCCCAGGTATAAAGTCATTGTTCCCACTGAAAGGTGCGGCGACAAAGAAAGTTAAGGCAGCCCTCGTCTCCACGGCTAAGCCGGGGAAAGTGATATTCACGCCGTGGGAAAACCCCCGAAGCGAGCTCGTTCGACGTTGATCCACCTGAGCACAGATGGCACCAATCGATGTCCATCCTGCATCCAACAGCAAATAAAACTCTTTCATGTCAAGACGAGGGTGAAAAGAGAGAGACACGTTTGCTGGAACATCAGCTCCTATTGTTGTTTTAACATACGGAGAGACTTTGAGTGGAGTGAAACAGGGGCGATTCTAGGATTAGACCTTTAGGGGTGCCTGGCTCCGTTTTAACCTTAATTTTTCTACTGTCACATTTTGGACCATCATGATAGGGCAAACACTGAATTATGTAGATAAAAAACACCAACAATTCTGAGAAAACTTTATTGCTGAGTCACATGGCCATTATTACAAAGGTGGAGTGGTATTACAAATTAAATCAGATCTCCATCTATGGAAAAGCAGACATTTTCAATATGAAGTATCAATAACTTTTGAAAATTAGAAATGTATGTGATTCTTAATGGCTGAAAAGCACTATTTTCTAAAAATGGCTCCTAAGTTTTTTTCTGAATGATGTAGGCATCTACATTATGGCTTTAGTTTCACGATGATGCAAAATTCCAAGAGCAGAAGAACAACTCCTCAAAACATTTTTTTTTTTCTTAACAATTATTTTTTAGAGGTGTGGGGATCAAATATAGGGGGGGCTTCAGTACCCCTAAAACACATTATATCGTCGAGCACAAGCACGCTTCAAGTGTTAACACAAGAGAAGAAGAGATACACACACACACATCAGGTAGAGGAGAAGATTAGGGATAGGATTGGGCATCGATAACCGGTTCTAACTTGGAATGGTTTAAATAAAAACAATTCTAATGGAATCCGGTTTTTCTTATCGGAATCGTTTGGTAAAAATTTGGTTTTGAATCAGATCATCAGTTCTGGAAGTGACGTTGAAATATACAGCTTAGTGCATCTGAAAAGATAAACACTATTGGTTATTTACACAAAAACGTTGACACATATTGAGTTTGTATTACAGAGTATGAGATTTTGGACGCAGCTTTGGTTTCCATGACAGCCACCCTATTTCCAGGCTTGTTACCATGGAGCACAGTAAGCGGCGCTCTAGTGTGGATTTACTGTATGTTCAAAAAGCCCGGTAAAACTGGAAACCACCACTGAATCAAACGGAAATGTTTCTGTTATCTGTGAAATAATAACCTGTTTCAACTCCAACCTCAAAGGACAGGAATCAAAAGGAAGAATCCGGATTGGAATCAGAATTGTTCAAATCAAAACGATGCCCAACCCTAATGAGGACTGCAGTATAGTTAAAGAAAAGGTGTACTTATGCAGTTCAGTTCGTGTGATAAAAGTGTATTGACAACTGACCAAAGAACCTCAACTAATGGTTGATTCACTCGCTTGTTCATAACCGATAAGAAACCTAAATTGAAAAAAAAACAAAATTATCCTTTAAGAAGACACAATGTTGAAACATTTTTCAAGTTTAAGTTTTTTGGGCTTTCATAACATGTCTTCTTCTTCTTAAAATCATTCATTAATACACTTTTTTTTTTTTTTACCCCACTTTGTCTATTTGCGTCTGTTGATTTCTCCTAAATTCATCAATAGTTAGTAATACATAATGACACATTGGCATACTAACAACATACATTCAAAACTTGTAATACTACACATGTAAGTAGTTACCGGGTAGATTTCATGTTGACATCTGTTAATTTAATGCTTCACCCTATTTACCCGTACTCCCATCAACTGATCCAACTGCCATTGATAAACCCAGAACTTTCCATTTATTCCATTACACACATGTAATGAGCAGAGGTTTTAGAAACGTGGTGGATTCAGAAGTGTGTGAGAGTGTTACGGGGAGGTTGGGTAACTGAGATTACACATGGAGATTTTGTCGGCCAGATGCATTGAGAAACCCCGCTGAACCTTCACTCAATCCCTCTGGAGAGGCAGTTAGGACAGGCTGCATGCGTCCACGTTGCAGCAACATAAAGAAGAAAGAAGAAGAACGCTGTAGTAACACTGGTCAGGGACAGTTTTCCATCAGAGTTGCTCTATTTAAGAGCTTCAGCATACTTTTGTGAAGCCAAATGATGAGTCAGGGTGCATTCATTACAAGCATGTTTGCAGCGGTTTACTTGAACTCTGGAGCGTTTACTCCTTTAATTCAGTTTATTTGTCCGTGAAAAGAATGACATGCCGTGTTAGGCGGTAGTTCATTTCAAGCTACTACTTCATGTGCGCTGTGCTGGGATAAACACCAAACACACGAAATTACCCAGCAATCTGTCATGCTTAGCTGAAAGTGCACTGCAAAACAAATCCTCAAACACAAAGAACGCAAATTGGGTAACTAGGAACGACTTTGCAAAACTATCATGAAAATCACACCATGGCTAACAACCTGGTGCATGATGGGACTCCCAACTTCTGCTTCTGACTCCATGGTACTTTGGTTAATAAGCTGGTTCACAATGTGAGCCTGAATTGAGCCAGATGCAAAAACACAAGACAGAGATCTTTTCTCACTCTGTTCCAGACCAAAGAAAGCAAACTGTCAGCGTGATCACACCCTCAAAGCTAGCAAAACAAGCTAACAAAAACTGGAAGACAGCAGCCAAATGATTTCTAACGCACAAAAGTATGTTAGCTAAAGGGTTTGGGTTTGGTGGGAAAGGGAAAGATGGGCCAGAGAAACATGAGATACATGAGATATTTGGAGATAAACAAGTACAGTAACAATGGAGGGTTCCTCCAAACCTCCAGCCCTCTTTTCATTTCCCATCCTGCACTCTCTCGCTTGCTCTCAGTGAGGTCCAGCTGAGCTCCATTAGCCCTGTGAACAACCACTGGGAGTCAGGTGGGAAATTAAGCTGCGGGTGTCTCATGGTTTAATAACCACTGCTCACCTCTGTGCTCACAACGCATGCATTTCATTACCTCTGCCTTGCCTAAACACACGCACATACATTATAACTATACACACATGGACCCCACTGACACCTGGTATGCATGTAATCTGTTACTGCAGGGGCCTTTAAGCGGTTTTTAAGCCAAAGACCCCTTAACTGAAGTAGAGACGGAGCAGGGACCCAGCATATAACGTGTAAAATTAAGTTGCAACTGGGCCTAGTGGACATCTGATCTGGATAAGACAAAACGTGTTAATACCAGGTGTAAATGCACTGCGGTGGGAAAGCTATCAGACCAGCTGCAGTGATCACATCTTAGCAGGTGTAAAAAGACATCTGCACTTTGGCCATATTCTTAAAAAAATAAATGCATCGAACAAGCTGAGTGCAAAATGTGGACAGAATCAAGATAACAGGATGTACAGCGTTTATTAGTAACACTACACATGCATGAAACTGATCCGTACATGCTGTACACAGTGGTCTTGGCGATGATTTAATAATATACCATAAAAATACTCCTTCCAGATTGGTTGGCAGGTGTGCATATCAGGAAATCTCAGACAAAGGGGAAATGTTTAACAACGCTGCTAAATCCGTGCTTGATGTAGGATATACTACAGGTAACCATAACAACAATACCAGTGCTTCATGCTACATGAGCAGTTAAGAGGTCATGATATAAAGCGTGATAGAGAAGAAAAGGAGAGAAAGAGAAGAGACGGAGGGACTGAGGAAACAGGCAGCTGTTCCCCAAACTCCTGGGCAGTGTGTGTTTTAAAACTTTCTTGTGGCAGCGATAGAGGCGGTGTTGTTTCCTGTTTCCTGTTTCCTGTACGGGACTCACAGACTCAAAACACAGTGACAAGTCTGATTGGCGGTTACATGATTGGCCACCGCAGTGTGACGTAGATTTGCGTTTCTCCCGAAGTTTGGCCTCGCCTTTTTACTGCAGATTTGTTCGGCTCCCCCCTGCTGCCCCCACCATAGCCTAAATGGACTACCCCCATTTAAAAGTGATGGGAAGACTTGTGCATTCCGATGTTCCTCTTTTTTGGCCAGATGTCTGTTACCCTCCTCTGTCTTTGTGTTGGCGTTCTAACCTCTGGTGGATTTCTGAGGACTATGGTTACCTGCTCCTCAGACCTCTGCAGGGTAAATCCAGAAAGCTAGCTAGACTATCTATCCAATCGGAGTTCTCTGTTGATGACTAAAAACTACTTTAGAACGTACACATGTTCAACCAAAACCGAGCCTAGGACGATTGTGATTGGTTTAAAAAAATGCCAATAAAACAGATTTTTTCTCCCACATATCTATGCCCCACATAAGTACACAAAGCTGCTCAGTCTGTCCCTGGATCAGAGCTAATCACACATTTATACGCCTCAGAAGCAGCTCAGCTGACATGGAACCAGCGACAGCGTGGGAAAGATGAGCAGGCCGGTCCTGACGCAGTTAAACCGGCGGAGAGCTTTTAACTGCCTCGCCTGGCCGGCACACACCACGTAACAGAGCCCTGCTGGAGCCCGCTGTAGGCTCTTAGGCTTATTAAAGACGCACGGCGAAGAGGGGGGGTGAAGAGGGAGCGCCGTACGTTTTGTGGTCTGAATTCTTTATTTTTACAAAAGAGACATTTTCCAGGTCAAAATATGCGCATCAAGACAAAACCTTTGGAGTTTGGATGTTGTAAAGGAGAACTATGTCCTGATCTTCAGTCTCATTGCTTGGTAAAGCAGTACACTACCTTTCAGGCTGAAAGTGCCAATCAAGACTGTTCCTGGTACAGTTGTTACTACAATGAGGATAGCGGACTGCGTTAGCTCTCAAGTCAGGACAGTCCCATAAACTGGAGTGAATAGTTTCAGTGTAAGTTAAGGGGACCAGATTTCTCAGACTAAATCCGGGGACATTTTCAGATCAGAAGCGTATTTACCTCCAAAACAAGTGATGTTTTTACTTTTGTAAAACTTAAAAACGGGGACACTACACCTAGAGCTGTTCTCATTAGGGGCTGATACAGATACAATAAAAACTATTGAGGACATATTTTCCTTTGACATTGATGCAGTATTAAACGAGATCGCTCCAGTCGGCAGAAACAAGCTACAATGTAAGTTAATAGGATGATTGCCATGTGTTTACGTTCATAAAAGTGCTCGATTTGCTGCTTACAGACTCGGATTAATATTCTAAGTGTCTGACAACATTATGGAAAGGATTTCTAAGGAGGTCGACCTTTCTGTTAAAGATTAAGATCCTTTTTAAAACATAAAAGTCAGCGAAATTGCGTTCACTAAACCCACCAGACTCCATGTAAATAATCAGTGATTTTAGCATTGTAAAATACGGCTTCTAAACATCTCTGAGCACCGCTGGCTCTGGGTGGCTTAAGCCTGCGTGTGTAGGGTATGCGACCATCGGCTACGTTTTGTCAGTATTTTCTTTCTTTTATTCCAATTTCGTGTCAGTCAGTCACAGTGAAAACCGGGGACAGATCCAGCCGGGGACAGGTTGCCAAAATCGGGGACTGTCCCCGGAAACCGGGGACGTCTGGTCACCCTAGTGTAAGTGGACATGCTGCAGCCCCAGATAGCTCGCGGTCTCCGACAACCCTGTTGTAAAACAAGGGATCATATCTTTACAAATGTGTTTGTTGAGGACATATCTCTGATTACGAGAAAGGGGAGTCAACTTCTCTCAGCCGGTTTCTGCCGTTCATTCCTATTGGAGTTGCTCAGTGGTGCATTAAGCCCAAAAGGTTCCATGCTGTGCATGAAATTACCCGGATGATGTTGCCCATAGAGCAGGCGCCGACTGCTTCTAGTCTGGAGCTCTGCTAACTGGAGTGGGGATTAAATGATTTAATCCTGCGTCTCTTCTAGACTTTCCAAATGGTATCGGACTGAATAGATCAAATTCTGATAGTGAAACGAGTCATTTCGCAAGGTTACAATGCTTGAAAAAACGTTTCGAAGTCTTTTTCTCCATGTGAGTCTATGGGATAAGTCTTTTTGGGCCAGAGGGCCCAACAAGTTGTACTTCCACTGCTTGGCTGCTGTGTCAAACTGGCTTCAAAGTCTGGTGCACCTCCTGGGGGCCTGCTCTCTACCTGCCATATTTACAGGTAGCTAAAGCTAACTAGCCAGCTGTCTGCAGAAAGCCGGCTCATAGGGAGAAGCACCAACAGCAGGAGCAGATAAAAGACTGAGTGGACTTTATTAAACTAGAGATCATGGTTTTACTTTAGTTGCAGCATCTGGTATTGTTGTTGCACAGCTGTTTTGCATGTGTAGGCCTAAACAATATGACATTTCAGTCTTTCTACATTTTGGCAAGATCCTCTTGCTCAGCCAACCACAGCCAACCTACACCTCCATTCACGTGATCACCACATCCTCCTCCTCTGTTCCTCCGAAACTAATCAACCATGAGAGGATCACCAAAACCCGAGAGGAGTGCCTGGTGGAAGAGTGGAGGCTCGCCAAGGACACACTCGGCAAATGAGCCAAACGAGCCGAGTGACGGCAGTGACGGCATTGACGCTAACAAGCGAAGAAGAAGAAGAAGACGCCGACTCACCGCCATCCAACATTGCACTTTGTGATTGCTCACTGATACTCCTCCGAGTGAGATGATCTTTTGCTCGGCAACGCTGTAATCATAGCCTGTTTTCTGTAATGCTATTTCACTAAAACATTTATTCTGGGGAGGAGGAGGTCTCCAAACAACAGCTGTTCCACCTCTGTCCTCTCAGATCTGCCAGGCTGAGGGAGGGGGGGGGGGGGGGGGGGGGG